>NW_027115347.1:191357-207761 GCF_000696795.3 Halyomorpha halys | reverse complement strand
ACATAAGGAACATTTAGGTCTTTATGGATGGTTTTATTAGTAACAAAATAAGGAGCATTGAGGATTTTACGAAGGATTTTGGATTGTAAGGATTTGATAGGAGAGGAGTTCGAAGGTTTAGTGGAGCCCCAAAGCTCAACTCCGAATGACCAGATGGGCCTTATTATTATCATATAGATCAGTCTTTTGTAATGAGTTGGAAGTTTAGACCGTTTGTCTAGTAAGTGATGTAATAGTCGGAATCTGTGTGCAGTTTCCTATCTTTTCAGTCTTGTGGAAGGATTCCAGGTTAGTCGTTTGTCAAGGTGTAGTCCAAGATAACGAATCTGTTCTACAGGGGTAAGAACCACATTATTAAAGTATACTGTAGGGCAGTCGGCAGGTTTACGACGAAGAGTAAATGTGATTTGATGGGATTTGTTTGGATTTATTTTTATCCTCCAATTTCGACACCATTCTTCGAGGATTGTGATATGGGACTGGAGAGTTTGGGATGCTATAAAAGGGTTATTACTATCTGTGAGCACAATGTGTCATCAGCATACGGAGTAAGGATAGGTGGTTCACTTAGAAAAGTGTTTGGTGCATGTGTTGTTTATAATTGACCTGAATACCGACAAAGTCAGCAGGCAATACCTGTTTTTAATAGATTTGTTCAGGAAGGACCCTTTCACCTTTGCCCCTTAGCCACTTGCAAAGTGTTCTTTGTTGACAGTCACATACCCGGCACAGGTATGACAAGACATAGGGCAGACTTTTATAATATTAATAATTGCCAATACCTTGATACATATCAATATATTATTGGAAAATTCATTAAGTCTAATTAAAATAAATAACTAATCGATTTGTTTACAAATTCTGGTATTAAGTAGTCCTGCAAGAGACTTACTTGGAATCCACACACAAGACTGAAACGACAAGAAACTGCTCGTAGATTCCGATTGCTACAACATTTACTTGATAAACGCTCTAAACTTCCTATTCACTACAAAATATTAGTATACACTACGATAATCAGACCAATTTGGACATATGGAATTGAGCTCTGGGGCTCCACCAAACCATCAAATCCTACGTAAAATCATTGATGCTCCTTATTACGTCACAAATAAACTCATTCATAAAGACCTTTACATCCCATTCGTTGCAGATTTGACCCAAAACAGATATGCGTTTTTTTTATTCTAAACTCCTTAACCATCCTAACCCATTAATTCTTATTATTTCATCCTTAACAATCCCTGATAATCCTACGAGGTGTCTGAAAAGAAGATGGCCACGGGACCTTCTGATTTAAATTAATGTTTGAAGTACAACCAATGGGTGGTTCCTTCCCAAGATTTTCAAGTGTATATGAAACATACTACATATTTACCTATTGTATTATTTATACAGTTGTAAATTACATTAAATAAATAATTAAAAAAAAAAAAGTAGTCCTGAAACAAATCACAGACCAAAGATGGAACAACTCACGTTAAAAGATTTTAAAAAATCCATGAGCAGCTCCGTTACTATGGTTATATTTTCTTCTAATTTTTGTTAAGAATCAGATGAAAAGTAATTGTTTCTATAATTTTTAAAAGCTGTGAAAAAATGGTGGGAACAGGAATAGATATCTAAAAGATACTTCTGTAACAACAACTCATTTCACCTACGAATTTTTAACAGTTGCAGAATGCGACCTCAGAGTCGTGAACGATTTACTCTATATATATGAAGAGAAAATATAGAGATTATGACATACTATATACAACTATTATTTATAAACTATATACATGTCTCCTAAAGTGTACACCACTATATACAACTACTGATCTTCAAATAATCTTTATAATGGCTGTTATCTCTACCATAAGTATCCCCTTATGTGTCATAAGGGTGATTTCGATAAAGGGAAGTGTAGAAGGAAAGAGGCTTCAAAAAGAATTTTACAACAATGCATGGAATAGGGTGTGGCGCGTGACGGAAAGAATCATAGTTTTATTGATTAACACTTTCGACATGTAGTGCCATAAAAAAAAGCACTGTCCTCGAAAGAGTTTTTATAAGAAAAGAGAAATTGCGGGAACTTGAGGCCTTTCCTGTGCTAGGGGGTATTCCCATGTACACCTTTGTATTTATTGCTGTTCGTTTTTTAGGTCAACAGTTAAAATATTTATATTATTTTATATTTATCCATGTTATGAAAGCCACAAGTCCATCCGGAGCGGCTGTAGAGGTGCAAAAAAACAAAAACAAAAAAAAGTTACGGAAGTTAGAGATAACAGTGGAGATACCCAAAAGCAGAGTTGGGCAAAAACTATTCGATTGACAAGAGACGAATACTTTATTTTTCCAAGTTTTTATTAGGTTGACGAGAGACGATTTTATAGGAATAAAAATACGACTAAACAATCCGAATACTTTTTTATTCGAATATTTAAAATACTATTTCCATCGAATAAAAAATTAGTCGAATGAAACATTATTTGAGTACAAAATTAGTCGAATACATATTATTCGAATAAAAATTTAATTATTTTTTTTATAAATTCACCTATTTTTTTTACCACCTTCAATTTCTAATGTATGAAGGTCCCATTTCACATATTCAGACGAGTACAAAACGAAAATGCTATCAATTTTAAGATCCCATATCGATTTATTTTAATTTTTTGTACTTCTAACATATAGAGGCCAATTTTTAGGTTTTCGGAAATACAGAATATGAAAATGATATCGATTTTAAGATCTCGTATTGATTTATTTTTACTTTTCCGATTTCTAACATGTTAGGGTCCCTTTATACGTTTTGAGGAATGAAGAATATGAAAATGATATCGAATTTGTGATCCCATATCGATTTATACGAACCTTTCTGATTTCTAACAAGTTAGAGTATCATTATATGTTTCAATATATGCCAAAAATGAAAATGCTATTGATTTTATGATCGCGTTTCGATTTATTTTAACTAAGAAAAGAAATCTGCATATCTAAGAACATAAAGAGGCCCTAACATCTTAGAAAGCCGAAAAATTAAAATAAATCGATAGTATTTTCATATTCTACATATCTCAAAACATAAAGGGACCCAAACATGTTGGAAATCAAGAACGTTAAAATAAATCGATAGGCAATATTAAAATCGATAGCATTTTCATATTCTGCATAACTCATAACACATAAAGGGACCCTAACATGTTAGAAATCAAGAAAGTTACAAATGTATTCCGATGGTTAATCTTTTAATTTTTTCGAATAAGAGATTATTTTTCTATAAAATGGACGAATATAAAAGTATTCAAATGGTTATTCGAATTGTTTTGCCCGAATAATTGATTATTGGTGTAAAATAATGACGAATAAAAAAGTATTCGGATGGTTAATCATATCTTTTTGTACGAATAATTGTTTATTCGAGTAGAAAATTCACCAATAAAAAAGTATTCGTCTCTCGTCATTCGAATAATATTTGCCCAACTTTGCCCAAAAAGCACTTTACTAATACCAAATTAACTAAGGTAACTACTTTCAATTTCCTAAATCTATTTGGAGCCTCTGCAAAAACTTCCCAAAAAATCAAATAAAAATAGCTGAGGTAGGATAAAAAATGGAACCATCCGAAAAGTATTTCAAATCAGAAAATATGTCAAAATGATAAACCATTCCATTTCATTTCACTTACTTGCTCTATTAATTACGACTATTTATTTTTTTTACAGATGATAGCTTCGGCCACAACATACCTCGTCTTGTTGATTCAGTTTGGAAAACTTTCTCCCGATTGACCAGAGACATATAACACTACGACTTCCAACCTTACCACCGATCCTCCGATGTGATCTCACAAACAAAAGCGAAACAGCCCTCAAGAAATCTGAAGTCTGAAATCTGAGTCATGGGTCAGGTTTCTTCTTCCTTCCCTTTGCCCATCTCTGCTTGAGGACTTCACTGAACTTGTTCTTCCTTTCTTCCGTCCAAGTCCTCCTAGAGGGGAGTTTTAATGTCCACCACAAGCACCGCATGTTACAGGAATTTCTGGTACTCTGTTCTATCTTCACACAAATCCTGTGTAATCCCAAGCCTCTGTGTTTCCTGTTTGATTTGTACCATGTATCCGTGACTGAATTTATATCCCATAATCCAACTGAAAATCTTCTTGTTCAATCTCTCCTCGGCCATCCTTTGCACGTGCTCATAAAACCTAAATCTTCTTTCCCTCGTTTCTGTTTGCAAATTAGGAGTTTCACTGTAAATTTCTCTGTTGGATTTCAGTCTGTATCCTTCTGGTGTTATTTTGTGCCCATAGATTCTTCTAAGAATCCTTCTTTCTATTTTCAGCAGTTTCTCCAGACTGGAAAAAAACATAGTCTCTGTTCCGTACAGTATCACTGGTTTTACCACTGTACAGTAGTGCCTAAGTTTCGCCCTCTTGAAGATGCATTTTTTATTATAAATGCTACTTGTTAGGTAGCATAAATTCTCCAAAGTATATATATATTAACCTTATTTATCCATTCAAGTATTTCTTTTAACCAACTTTTTATTATATTTTCCTTTAAATCAATTTATTAGTTTTGTTTTGGTAAGATGTATTTATTTGTTTGTTTTTCGGTAAACTGATCTACTGCTGTGCCCATTATTAATGGTTTGATCTCACATTTCCGTCTGTGAAAAAAAAAAAACAGTTTTTTAACGGGTCACTGGAGAGGATCTGAGAGGGTGAATTCGGGAGAGTGAATTTGTCGATCAAATGAAATAAAAATTGTGAAATGAAAAGAACAAAAAAGGGAAAGAAAAAAAGGAATGAATTTTCCATTTTCCAATTTAAACATTTTTTTTTCTTTTCTACGATAGTTTATCATGAGCTGAAAGGATTTTTCTAAAGCCTGTTGAATTACATGTAATTTAACCAATTTTGGAAAAATATGGATTGAATGTTTTGATTCTATTCTTTCCATCACATGATGACTGTTAATGGACTCATACAGACCTACAAATAATTTTATAACAAATTACAGGGATAACCGAACTACATATGATTCCAAGACACACTACTATATTGAAAAACTCTCACAAATAACATGGCAACAACAAACATGTCTAATAACACCCTTCATAATTTTTTTGATGATGTATTAGTAAAAAATCAATAGTTCTTGATATCTAATAATTGGAAACTTCAATAAATAATTAGAGAAAAATGATTTAATGATTATTTACTATTTAAAGAAAGTTTCCTAATTTAATTTAATTATTTTATGTACTAATGTGTATATTTTTGATGCATTTCATAAGTTATAGCATAAATAAGTTTAAACATGTGTTATATATCTTGTATTGTACATTATATATTTATGAAATAAAAAACATGTATCTGAAAAAAAAAATGTTTTCGGCAAAAAATCCATCTCCCCACTCTCCCTTCTTTTGTATATCTTCCAGCTCAACCATGTACGTTAGTCATTAAACTATCTGCAACCACTAGACGAAGTAGTTAAGTGCTCTTATTTTATTTCAATGTTTATTTAACATTTTATTTCGTAATAAAAGTTAATCTTAAAGTAGGAAAGCACAGCACCTTTCCGTCTAAATAATGAAAAAAATAAGTGACAAAATAATTTCTCCTTTTTACTCTGCCAATTGAATAAATTTCTCCGTTGCCACCAAAACCATTGCCTAAGGTTCACCGAACTGGATCATGATGACCAAATATGTTGTTGCTGAAGCGATCATCTGAAAGAACAAGATTGTTTATTTTATTATAATAATAGTAATAATAATCTTTATTTATTCTGGGATTGATCCTTAAGAATAACATACAGGCGCCAGAATTAGGCTTTAGAGCCTTAGAGTGAAATACAAAATAAGAATGAAATTATAAAAAATAATAAAATAATGAATTTGAAAAGATTAAAATGAACAGCAATAATTAACAGAATGTATAAAATAAGAACAGAACAAATAAAATAAAACCATATGTTATATCATAAAACATAAGATGACTAACACTTCTGATAATAAATAAAAAGAAAAAAAATCAAATACAATTAAACTGAAAATAATAAATGGAAAGGTACAATTTCTGCTAATATACATATTTAGAAGAATAAACTAAATTCTGAAAATTAACATTAAGAACAGAAAATATATAAACTTGGTTTGAAACATTCAATTGTTATTCTTCCGGCATTGGGTGGACAGAAGGTGGTGGAAGATACGGGATTTGAAGGTTGGAAGGGTATTAGAACTACGAATAATGGAGGGAATAGAATTCCATAGGGATGAGGAAAGATCTACCAAAAGCTGCGGTTCGATGGGCAGTTACATATAAGTCTGAAGGCCGTGAACGGGTATTGCGGGACTGCACTGAGGATTTAAATTGAAGGATATCAGAGATGTACGATGGACGGCGGGATTGGATAACTTGATAGAGGAAAGAAGCAAGAAAATATTTACGACGGAAGGAGAGGTAAAGCCACTATAATTCCTCATAAAATCGGGTAACAGAGGCGTCCCTGAGGACCCCAAAGATGAATCGTACAAAGCAATTAATTAACTGGAAGATTATTGATTGACCGTGGGTATAGATGAATGGAATATGGTCCGGGTGCGGTCAAAAAAACTCAAATAGTAAATAATTATACTATTTTTATTGAGCCAATGTTTCGCCCCACGTTGCAGGGCTTCATCAGGGCTAAAAAAGATACAAACACTTGGATTGCACTCCAATACAAATACTTGCACTCCTCCACTCCTCCCAAAACAAACGTCTCACTCCGACTTTGACTCCCGTCAAAACAGGTAGAATTCTGTCTCATCATTTGATTTTATTCTTTTCTTTTTTTATCTCTTAATTTGTACTTTCTTTAATATTTCTTCTCTTATTTTATTTCTTATCTATCTGTTACTATTACCGTTTTCATTTACTGTTTACAACCTTTAATTTTTCTTATTATATTTACTTTTCATTGTATACCCCTGTTATTTTCCACTTATGTTTTGTCTTTTTGTAACTATGTCAAGTGTTTGTATCTTTAGCCCTGACGAAGCCCTGCAACGTGGGGCGAAACGTTAAATCAATAAAAATAGTATAATTATTTACTATTTGAGTTTTTTTTTACCGCACCCGGACCATATTCCATTCAATTAATTAACCGTTTTAATTTTGCTTCAAGATTCCCAGAGACACCCCCGTAAACCACACAGAAATAATCAAAGTGGGGGAATATTAAGAAAGCAACCAGGTTCTAGATCTAAAGGAGAACATAATTTTAGCTTATTTATTTATTAATTGTTCTTTTGTTGTTGGTTTAATTGTTTTAAATCATTTATCTTTATGTTGCATAAAGTATATGTTTCATCCTTTGGCCTGCTTAGTGAGCATTGTGGATTTTATTAACTTTCCATCTCCAACGAACACTACTTGTTCCTTATGCTGCAGCTAGGAATGGCTCATATATTTAAATAAAAGAAAGTTTTATTACCCACCGAACGTAACAAAGTGTAGTCCAAGTCAAAGAAACCACAGACAGTGAACACCGCCTCTCTCTTCATCAAAATGTGTAACCTCAGCTTTTCCTGGAAATCGTAAAAAAGAATGATAGTTGTATAGATAGTAATATAAATAAACTGTGTTTTTATTTAATATAATATTACTAATTGACTGGGACAGTTATACATTTATTTAGTAAGATGAACTGAAACTATCTTCCATGTATAAATTTCAGTAATTTGAATCAATTATAGATAACAACGTTTGAGGTCATTGCCCATCAAGTATACTGCTATTCACAACAAAAACTATTAATGATTTGGCTTATAGAACAATGATTTTTTTTTTCGGTTGACTCTACTGACTGCTTGTTCTGGCTTCTGCTTTCCAGTTGTCTGCATGCAGCTCTTAAAGTCCTGAGAATCGCAGTTAATGCTCCTTGGTTAATAAGATATAGCCAATTGCATGGCGAATTATAAATGGAGTCAATAGAGGATTATATAAAAAAGCGGTTCATGAAGTTCCACTCCCAGTTGCCACAGTTAAAGGAGCAGTGACCTACAACCTGAGAAACCCAACCACAACCCGAAGACTGAAGCCCAGATTGCTGCAGGACATTCTTTTATAAATTTTAATAAATATAAAATTAATTCATAGTCACAATACCTCGATTTACTTATTATTATTATTCATTTTATTTATTCATTATTATTGTTATTTTTATTTATTTTTTTTCTCTCTTTTCTTCTCTCTTCCCTTTTTCAAATTAACTTTTTTCTTTTTTCTATTAGAAGACAGTTGTTTGTTTTATTTAAGTGTACCAATATCATTATTTTTTGTTATTAATTTTACTTTCCTCTTTTATTAAGAAGCATTATTCTTATCTATTTATTTTATTTTTTTCTTTTAATAAGAACATTTTATATATTGTTAGGGGTTTAATTTGTATGACTATACCCCCTCATAATCAAATGTTAAAAAATATATATAATATAAGTTATATCAACCATGTAAGCCCCACCAGGCCGATCTGGTATAAAAATAAAATAAATAAAAATGTGGTATTTTGCCAACTATACTGGCATTCATCATTGTGTCGCCCATCTTAACCTCCTTGCCTCATATCCTGAGTTATTGACTAAAGCCCCTGTACTAAATATAATTATGAACTAACAGTTCATGCAAGCAGTCCATTGCTAGTTCTCCTCCTCCGTGTGTTAGAGCTCTGATCCCAGATTGCTCCTGTAATTGTAAATATTGTAATTATCTCTTGTATATTATAAATACCTGTTAGAGGCCAGGTCTCGCAGCCGTATATCAGAGCTGGCTTTATCATGACATTGTACACCATTAGCTTCACATTCATAAAATTTTTTTAGGATTTTAGTATTCCTGATAGAAAGAAGGCTCTATTTTCGCTTGTTATACGCTGGTCTGTCTTAGTTTATTTATTGATGTTATGTGGATTCGAGGTATTTGAATAACTGTCTACTTTCGGAAACGATTTTCGGTAGATTTTTCGGCTTACAATCTGTTTAAGTAAGGCGCCCCCTCACTTCTGAACATAATTTCATGATGCCATCTAGTGGCAAAGATAAGCGATACGAAGCCTGGGCGGCCATCTTGGTCCCCAAAAAAAGGGGGTTAGTAGCCAGAGAGTAGCCATCTTGACCTGGACAGGAGGAGAAGAGGACAGAACTCTTCCACTCCTGTGGATCTGTTTCAGGACGAATATTTTGTCAAGTGTGCTCTTTCCTCTTTTGAACCCTACTTGGTGGTCATCTATCATATTCTTGTAATAAAAAATTATGATGACTAAAAAACTCAAATTTTATTAAATTAGTTTAGTTACCTTTCATTACTATTTACTCACTATCATTTATTAACTCATTATAGTTATTCTTTCTGGGGTAGTTTGGTAACCTCTAGGATAACCCCTCTTGGAGTGCTTGGAGGAAGGAGTATATTGTAGAGGGTAAGGCGGCAGTAAAAGTGAAGCCTAAAAGGCGGGGCTTGTGAAGTATCAAAAGGATTGTCAATTGATTGGAGTGGATTAAGAACCAATCACTGGCTGCCTTCTGTTTAAGTTTACCTCAATATAAACCTATGCCCAAGGGTATTGCCAACCACCTACTTTTCGGCTTTATTTTTGCATTAAAACAGAGTTATGATTTATATAGGGTTGCATAACTTTATATTTATAAAGTTAGGTTTGCATTATAAATATAATATTATGTCAATACTTACGTTATGTAGAAACCCCTTGTTCTTATCGTTTATCATGAGTTGGTACACCAATGTGTTCAATTCCTGTGACTGAAACACGTAATATCTTATTAAAAATGAATCTGATGTACTAATTGATTTTATAATGCAAATCCAATGATGATTTATAATATAAATGCAACAGAGAGCCTGAAACACCAGTACATGTGTTGGGAAAATGCTCCAACAACACCCTCCTCGTAACACGCTGGCACTACAGGGTAAACCATAAGTTGATAAATTTCCTTTTTAAAGATTTTAGGTTCATTCATAAGGACAAATAGTTTCACGTAATTCACTGACCACTTTCTGCCAATTACGCGTTATAAACTAGACAGTGAAAATTATGGAGAGGTGTCTCTGGTTCGCATTTCCTCTGCAAGGCTTAGTCCACTCAGCCTCTATCGGACCTAAAACCTCAAGATCTTATTAAGGTCTTGGAGCAAGAAGTAAAATGGATGGAGGGTGCTTCCAGGCCGAGTGACGCCAGAAGGCAGGGTCTATTCCTTTCGTGGGCGTGGCAACCAATACGCCATATTTGACTGTTAACAGTTGAGGGCTGCTGCCACATTTATTTTTAAAAAGTTGAGTTACTCGAACCATGCTCACAATTTGTTGTTTTTATTGGTATATTGAATTACTATTAATCATTAGTCACTTTTTTGTTGTATACATTAAATATTCTAAAACAATAATGTTTACTGTTTGCACTTTTTTTTAATTAATATTATTATCCATTTTACAAGAAACAATTATTTAATTGTATCAAACTTAATATTTTCTTCAAAAGAAAATTTTTATTAACTGTTCCTGTAAAACATCAATTGAATAATTAACCAAGTTAATTCAATTTTATATTCACTCCTTATTTTTTAGAACAGTAAATATATTTTGGGATTCTTCATATTCACACTGAAATAAGTCACCAGAACAGAGAAAGAAGCATGAGAATGGTGTAATGAATTTCTTTATAGATATACCGAATTATTGGTAATAATATTTAAACTTAAACTTCTATTCCCTTTACATTTCCGATTAAATAACTACATTAATGCGTAAAATCCCTATTAACTTCAACATAAAGTTCCTTTCAAGAGGCTTGGCCTAATACCCACCCATGTCATTACCCTAACTGTATTCCTTAAATTCCAAAACATACTACCCTCTCCATCCTTGGTGTTTTTTTTATTATTTCCGAACATCAATACAGTCCACCATTAAATTTCTGATAAATGTAATCATAGCAACCTCTTTGGAATGTTGATAAGAAAAGACTCACCGACTGTTATCCATGACATCAGTGTAATGGACTGTAGAGTTATGTTATCTGATATCTTTACCCTAATTTACCTGCTGAAAGGTTAAAGGTCATTAAAGGTATATTTTAACGATCAATATTTTCTCTATTCATCTTACATACACAGTAACTCAAGGCTTAAAATGTACAGATTACAACTAACCTAATCATGACGGAAGGATATTTACACTAACAGTACTTTTTGATAATTTATGAAACAATGGATTATTTCAGACCGAAAACAGGTATCTTGAAATCATAAGGTTCAGATTTTAAGATTATAAGTCTAGAAAAATAATTACAAAATTATGTTTGTTTGTTTTGTTTTTTACTTTATTTATTTCATTCACAACTAATAATATAAATAACAATTTATAAACAAGGAATGAGAAGTAAGGAAAAACAAAACAATGTCATGAAGGTATGAAGGTTAAGGTTATCCATTAAAATTTTAATTTAAAAATCAATTCAAGAGGTCCCTATTTCAGCTCCTTCGTAAACGTCGTATTGTATCTGGTAAGTCTCGTGTTGATAGTCCTTGAATTAGAGGGTTAGTGTGTATTGGAATTATGTCATGAGACCGTTTATATAGTAATTTAATGGTTGTTTTTAAGTAGGGAGTTCGTAAGTATTGTTACTGGTGTAGAGGGGAAGTAGTTCTGATGAGACATATAATACATTTAGTAAATCTGATCTAAGCTAAATTGGAGTGTTAAAGGCGTGTAGAGAAACAACCCATTGGTAGCAATCTAATGACATTTTACATTAGCTGGTCTCGTGGCCATCTTCTTTTCAGGCGCCTCGGAGGATTGTCAGGAATGGAAGAGGATGCAAGATTAGAAACTAGGGGATTTGAGTGGTTAGAGAGTTTATAATGGAAGGAGTGATATCTGGTTCGGGCTAGATCGGTTACATAGGGAACATTAAGGTCTTTATGTATGATTTTATTTGTGACAAAGTAAGGAGCATTGAGGATTTTACGAAGGATTTTGGATTGTAAGGGTTGAATACGAGAGGAATTCGAAGGTTTAGTGGAACCACAAAGCTCAACTCCATATATACAGATTGACCTTATTACAGTCATGTAGATCAGTCTTTTGTAATGTGTTGGAAGTTTAGACCGTTTGTCTAGTAAGTGCTGTAATAGTCGAAATCGACGTGCAGTTTCCTGTCTTTTCTGGTGTGAGGATTCCAGGTTAATCGTTAATCGACAGGGGTAAGAGTAATATCATTAAATGAAACTGTAGAGTAGTCAGTAGGTTTACGATGAAGGGTAAAGGTGATTTGATGGGATTTATTGGAATTTATAAAAAAGAAAACGAATAAGTAAATAAAAAAAAAATGAAATAATAATTTAAGTCGGAAGTTTAGCTTTCGTTTTGTTATTTTAATGTGGGAGGTACATGTAAGTCGTTTGTCCAATGCCAATCCAAGGTATTTTACTGTGTCTGTCCGGGTTAAACTTCGTTCATCTAGAAAAACAGAAGAACATAGACCACGGCAGAGCGTAAAAGTTATTTGCACTAATTTCTCAATGTTTATCGCTGTTTTCCATTTGGTACACCATTCTTGGATGTGAGTTAGGTGTTTTGCAAGTGTTGTGAGGCTTGTGTTGGGTCGCTGTGCTTGGCTGTATGCCGTTTTTCAATTTCAGGCGCTTTTTAAATATTGCTTGATTTAACTATCTTAAAGTCTCCTCTTCTCGTTTTAAGCTAATATTTCAAAAGTGATATAAAACCGTCGGTCCCCGGGGGTCTTAGCGGGGCGGGTCCGGCGGGGCCTGTATGTATTTGGCCCTGAGAGTATGCTCCATTGTGGGTAAATAGGAAGTATAAAAGTTTATAATAAAGGTGCTAGTATAGGGCCCAGCGGAACTCCAGCTTCTACTGTGAAAACAGAGGACCGTGATTAGCCCAGTCGAATTCGGAACTATCTCTACAATTATGGTATTTAAAATTACAATTTCATCGTATTAGATTTTGTTATTGCTATTCATGTTGTTTGTATCGATACAGTGGTTTGGATATGAGCAGTATACTGTTATTTATTACAATTTAAATATTTTCCTTGTTGAAAAATCATAAACAGAACACTCCAAATGTCCAGAGCATCAATAATTCCTCTTTCTCTGAGTCAATAACCCATAAATAAGTAAAGTTGAAAAAAACAAGAACAAACCTCGTATTTAGCTTGAGCTGCAGAATGAGTTAAGCGCCACACTACAAAAATCCGATACAAAACCATTAGGCAATCACCAGGAACATGATGTTTATTCATTTGTAAATTCTTAGATCTAATATTTGCGTAGATGTAAAACCAATGAGACATGATAGAAACATAACAGGTGAAGATGACTATCAACAATTGTTTACTATAAATTTTGTTGATTTGATTAGAAGCCGTAACCAATTGGCTTATAGGATCGACAAGTTTTCCTACAGTCATAAACTCCTTGAAGCTCACGGGATTTTTTAGTTCCATCAGAAACTTTGATGTTGACTGAAAACATTCAGTTAAAACAGTGACGAAAAAAATAAATTGCCCATAATTTAATGCCAGACACAAAAGAGATACGCAGAAACTTGAAGCCAAACCTGTATAGTTTTTCCCCGTTACTAACAATATGGTGGGCAATATATTGATGAAGAAAACAGCACCGCATAAGATAGGAGCAAAGATTTCCAACAACTTCCACCTCGAATCAGATCTCTTCACATTAACTCTAATTTTACTGAAAAAGGACTCTAAGGTCTCTATAGACTGAATGGTTTTCACGACTTCTTTCCGATTTTGGTAGAAACAGAAAGTTAATTGAAGGAAAGTCAAAAGATGTGTCAAATAAATAAATGTGCTCAAGTAAACATAAAAACTTAGTCCTAACCTAATTTGAACCGTTTCCCAAAAGTAGTATGAATTAACAATTGTTATAGAGCTGGATACTAATACCGAATACAATAGCAGAATGTTGTCGCTCTTGAGCTCATTGTCAATAACCCTAAACGGAAACATCCCGAAGAGAGTGGATATTGAGAAAATTAAATCAGATTGTATGGACTGCGTGATGGATTTGGGCGCCATGACACTCCGATGTCTGTCTGATGTCGTAAACTAGAATATCTAATATCGTTGTAGAGAAAGTGCTATATGAAGAGATAAGTATCTGGTAGTTAGGATGACAACTTCGACTGTCATTCATCATATCTCTTTTCTATCGAACAATCCATTATACCAAAATTCTCTTCGCAAGTGTTAAGCTGAATTATTTCTTCAACATTCTATTGGACAAGTTATAACATACAAAACTGATAAAATTTATGAAACTCCAGACGCTATTATACACATATATTTGTGGCTCAGTCTACAAAACTCTAGACGCTATTATACACATACATTTGTGGCTTAGTCTACAAAAACCATGCTTTGACACACATTGAGTCTCTTTCACTATAAATTACACCTTATAATAACTAAATCAATGTTATCACAACGAGTTAATAATTCAACAGCCGTAGACAATATATGAATAGAAAATAGTTGGGTGAAAGGTCAGTGAAGAACATATAAAATAAAAACTTAGTTATTAGTGCCAAAGTTTCGGGCACGATTTTAAGCCTTTTTTAATATGTCAGATGTATAGATTGTGTCCCTACATGTATGTATGTATATATCTATGTATAGATTGTCTCCCTACCTGTAGAGAGGTCGAGTATACTACCAGTGACCACCAGGAACACCAGTGAACTGAGAGAAGAGGGAAGAATATCAGATTTAAATGAGAATAGAGGTTCCAATTCAACAACCCCAAAGAAGAGTTCAATCCCTACCTAGACCAACCTACACTCATGTCCATGATCAAACCTTCTATTCCCAAAACAGCCAGAATGCACCTGAAATAGCATCTATTCCTTCTTGATCTTCAAGACACAATCAAGCCTCTTATCTCGCTCCTAACCAGACAGACTCCTTAATGAAATCCCGTTCAATTTACCTAGATGAACAAAAGCACCTTAAACCCAGTTGCAGGCCTACCTTCTACGCCATAACCCCTGATGAAGGTCGAAAACGTCGGCATAAAATAAATAAATATGGTTTTGTTTATTTATGTTGTTCTTTGCTGACCGCACCCCCCGACAAACTTCTCCAATCACCTTAAATATACTTTTATGGAATGCAAATGGACTACATAACCACCGAGACGAACTTGACATATTCCTCCATGAACATTTTATCGACATAGCACTACTTACTGAAACCCATTTCACAAAGGATTCTTACTTCTACATACGCGACTACATTACATATAGAACAGATCACCCAGACAACACATCCCACGCAGGTTCTTGTATCCTTATTCATAAATCTTTACCTCACTCCCTTATTCCTTCCACTTCGTCTAATATTATTCAATCAACGTCCGTCAGCTTTCCTATAGCCATCTTGACTCCTTATTCCGGTCCCTTGGTCCGCGATTTATTGCTGGAGGAGATTACAACGCCAAAGATCAACAGTGGGGATGAAAACGTCCAATACTCGTGGGAGGACTCTTTCCCGAGTCACTTCATCCAATAGTTACTCCATCCTCTCTTCTAAATATCCTACTTATTGGCGTACATCCCTTAAACAACGTCCCGATATCCTTGATATATTTGTTACTTCCCAAATACCCACCTCACAATCCACAATTCAATTTTTCGATGATCTCTCTTCAGATCATAGCCCGGTTCTACTTCACATCCATTCAAATCCTATATCTAAACCCTCTCCCCCTTCAATGGTTACTGGACAGGTAAACTGGAAAAATTTTCGGACTGATCTAGAAAACGTTCTTGACTTTAAAATGCCACTAAAAACAAAGAACAGATCGACTGTGCTATCGAAATACTTTCTAGATCGATAGGAACTACTATCACAAACAATACTTCACCAATGAACATAAGAAGTTTTAGAGAAAACAACTTACATCGTCACATACAGGCATTATTAACAGAAAAACGCCGGGTAAGAGTGAGGTGGCTCAGAACAAGATATCCCTCGAAAAAAAACTCTTTAAAATACATTGACTAACAGACTAAAAGCAGAAATTATAAAATACAGAATACAAAATTTCCAGAACTTAACAGAAAACTTAAATACCACTGACAAATCATTATAGAGAACTAATAAAAAGCTACTAAAATATAAATCCTTTAACCATCCACTTCTCACTGAAAATAAGACTTGGACACGATCAGATGAAGACAAAACTCAAATGTTCGGTGAATACCTGTTCAAAACTTTTAACCCCCATCCTGATATCCTTAATCCAACCCATCTTGAACATGTTGAAGCAGAGATTACAATTCCACTCCAAATGACCCTT
>NW_027115347.1:182187-190125 GCF_000696795.3 Halyomorpha halys | reverse complement strand
GATATGCGTCTTTTTATTCCAAACTCCTTAACCATCCTAACCCATTAATTCTTAATCTTTCATCCTTAACAATTTCTGATAATCCTCCGAGGCGTCTGAAAAGAAGATGCCCACGGGACCTTCTAATTTAAATTAATGTTTGAAGTACCACCGATGGGTGGTTCCTTCCCAAGATTTTCAAGTGTACATGAAACATACAACATATTTACTTATAGTATTATTTTGTACAGTTGTAAATTGCATTAAATAAATAAATTTAAAAAGAATATAATTTTAGCTTGTTAATTTATTATTATAATTGTAGGCATGTAATGTGTTTAAAATCAGTTATTGTCTCGAGTGAATTTCGAGGTCCCTTCCTCTGACTTCCTTGATTAGTGGAATATACTTCATTTACATTTAAGAATTGGAGGTGATGATCGGGGGGCGGGAGGTGCAATCAGCAAAAAAGAACATAAATAAACAAAAAAATATTTATCCATGCCGACGTTTCGACCTGAGTTTCAGTCTTCATGGGATCCTAGCTAAAACTGTAAATACTTCATTTACCTTTGTTCCTCCTTGGTACTTCCTGCTTTGTTCCAGATCTTACACCTACAGACGTGTTACATATTTATTCAATACTCTTTCATTTATGAATGTATGGTGTGTGTTTGTTTTTATATAATGGAAGGTTGTAATACCCACCGAATGTAGTCAAAGAAACCACAAACAGTGAAAACCACTTCATCGAAATATATAGCCTCAACTTGTCCTGAAAATGGTGACTATGAAAGAAAGTTAATGTTGATGACTTGAATTTAAAAAGAATACAAGTAAACTTTTTATTACATTATATTGTTTAATATAATATTTAATTGTACTAATATATATTATTGTAAAGTAAAAAATTATTTATTAATGCCAACGTTTCAGCCAGAATTTCAGGCCTTCTTTAGGGCTAATGATAAGAATACAAGCGTTGATCCACTATTATTATTATTTTAAACAATTATTTATAAGCTATAATATTATTTCTATGATTCTGTACAATATTTACACCCATTCCTTGTCTAGTTTACACCGGAAGATGAGGTCAGTCACTTGAACTTAAACTGTCATTCCTCCAGAAAAAACAAATCAACTTTTTATGTAATAATTCTTTTAGAGTTTCCTTTTAGAGTTACAAACTTTTCTACTTTCATCATACTCCGCCTCACAACTACATATGTCATTGGTCACGCGTTTCCCCCTCCCCTAATTCTACTGTTATTAACGTCATTGGCTTTCCCACACTGGATCATTGACTGTACTGGATCATGATGACCAAGTAAGTTGTCACTGAAGTGATCATCTGAAAGAAGAAAATTGTTTATTTTATTGATTTAAAGGATTTAAAAAAAATTATTTATTGATATTAACAACTATGTTTACATAAAAATACATCCAGTAAATTTGATGTAAGATCACGATGATATGATACAGGCAAGTAGACAAACTACCAATTGGTAGCACTCTAATAATATTTCAACACTGGAAAGTCTCGAGGTCATCTTCTTTAAAGGTGCCTTTGAGGATTTCTAGGAATGGAAGAGGATAAAAGGTTAGAAACTTTTGGGTTAGGATGGTTAGGGAATTTATAATGGAAGGATTGTCATCAGGTTCGGGCTCGAAGGGTTACATATGGAACATTAAGGTCTTTATGGATGATTTTATTTGTGACAAAGTAAAGAGAAGTTTGGATACGAGAGGAATTCGAAAGTTTAGTGGAGCCCAAAAGCTCAACTCCGTATGTCAAGATAGGTCTTATTATAATTATGTAGATCTTTCGTAATGGATTGGAGGTCAGTCATTCGTTCAAATGTAGTTCTAGGTAGCGTACCCGTTCCATAGAGGTAAGAGCAACATTATTAAAGTATAATGTAAGACGAAGAGTAACGGCGATTTAATGGAATTTGTTGGGATTTATTTTTATCCTTCGATTTCGGCACCATTCTTCGAGGGATCTAATACGAGATTGGGAAGTTTGAGATCCTATTAAAGGGTTATCAACAATAATTTAAAAATATTTTACAAACTATTCTGCCCAGGTCCTTAATTTTAGTTTAATCACCTCATTCTTTCACTTTTTCCTTACAAATTTACTTAACACTATTATCACTCTCTTATCATTTTTTTTCTTTTACTTTTTTTTATTTTATTGAAGAGAATGAATACAATACTGCACAAATTAAGAACATTAAGTATTAGTGATAAAATGTCCATTCATACAATATGTACAGATACAAAAGAATAAAAGGATGGGGAAAAATGTAAATGATTACAATAGCACTCACTGTATTAAAAGAAAACAAAATTAAATTTAAAATAATAATAATTTTTTATTTATTTATTTAATATAATTTACAACTATACAAAATAATAAATACAATAAGTAAATATGTGGAATATTTCATTTACATTTGAAAATCTTGGGAAGGAAGCACCGTTGGTGGTACTTCAAGCATTAATTTAAATTAGAAAGTCCCGTTGCCATCTTCTTTTCAGACGCCTCGGAGGATGATCAGGGATTGTTATGGATGAGAGATTAAGAACTAATGGAGGAATATGATGGTGTGGTTGAACCCAAGAGCTCGATTCCATATGCCCAAATTGGTCTGATTATCATACTGTATAATAATTTTTGTAGTGAATGGAAAGTTTAGAACGTTTGTCAAATAGATCTAGCAAACTAAATCTACGAGCAGTTTCTTGTCGTTTCAGTCTTGTATGTGGATTCCAAGTAAGTCTTAAGGTGTCAAGATGGAGTCCTAAGTATCGAATCTCTTCAACAGGCGTTATTTAGAAAGGATACTGTAGGACAGGAGGGTAGAGGTTTGCGACGGAGAGTAAAGGTGATCTGATGGGATTTATCATGATTTATTTTCATCCTCCAGTTTTAACACCATTCTTCAATGGATGTTATGTGTAGTTTTTGTGATGCATTAGTAGGGTCGTTGTTTACAGGCAGTATACATGTGTCATCAGCGTATCTTATTACTGTTTTAGGGTGGGTTAGGATGTCAGCTTTATAAACCGTATAAAGAATGGGACCTAAGATACTACCTTGAGGAACACCGGCGGACTGAGAAAAGAGAGATGAGTAGGCTAGGTTATATTTTACTTTAAAGGTTCTATCAGAGAGGTAGATATTCAAATGGCTTGGAGGGTTTGGGTAACATTTTATTATAGACAAAAAAAAAATAATAATAATAATAAAGAAATATATAAATAAAAGAAAATACTATCATCATTTGTACAAATTAAAGTATAGATCCACATCTAAAATATAATAAAATAAAACTAATCAATAATAAAAAAAATAGATAAAGTTAATTTTTTTTAAATATCTATATTAAAATTTACAACTGTATATACTAATACATTCAATAAATTTGATCTTAGTTATAATGGAGTGATACAGGCGTGTAGAGAAACTTCCCATTGGTTGCATTCTAATGACGTTTTTACATTAGCAGGTCTCATGGCCATCTTCTTTTCAGGCGCCTCGGAGGATCGTCAGGAATGGAAGAGGAAACAAGATTAGAAACTAGTGGGTTAGCTTTATATCTGGTTCAGGTTAGATCGGTTACATATGGAACATTTAGGTCTTTATGTATGATTTTATTTGTTACAAAGTAAGGAGCATTGATGATTTTACGAAGGAATTTGGATTGTAAGGATTGGATACGAGAGGAATTCGAAGGCTTTTGGAGCACCAAAGCTCAACTAAGTATGTCCAGATAGGCGTTATCATAGTCATGATGTAATGATCACAGTATTTTGTAATGAATTGGAAGTTTATACCGTTTTACAAGGGTAAGAGCAATATAATTAAAGGATACTGTAGGTTTACGACGAAGAGTAAAGAGATTTGATGTGATTTATTTTTATCTTCCAATTTTTGCACGGTTCTTCTCGGGTTTATATATGGAATTGGAGAGTTTGGGATGCAATTAGAGAGTTGTTAAGTGCGAGCACACATGATTCATCGGTATATGTAGTGAGGATAGTAATAGGATTGGTTAGGAAGGATATCAGCCGTATAGACTGTGTATAGAATGGGACCTAAGAAACTACCTTGAGGGACATCAGCGGACTGAGTGAAGATGGATGAATAGGAGATCTAAAGAATAATATAACTTTACATTATTTATTTATTATTTTATTTATGTGTGTATTTGTTTAAAATCAATTATCTTTGTCTCGTGTAAATTTCGAGGTCTTCTGGTTAGTATGATGTACTTCATTTACCTTTGTAAATCCTGGGCACTCTTCCGTATCTTACACCAAGAGACGTGTCACATATTCATTTAATACTCATTCCTTTATGAATGTGTGGTGTATATTTGCATTTACATGAATGAAGGTTGTAATACCCACCGAATGTAGCAAAGTGTACTCCAAGTTAAAGACCCCACAAACAGTGAAAAACACCTCTCTCTTCATCGAAAGGTATAGCCTCATCTTGTCCTGAAAATGGTGGCAATAAATGAAAGTTAACGATGATGATTAGAATGTTTTAAGAATATAAATCAACTATATTTTTGTTTACATTATATATTTTAATGTAATATTTGTACTATAATTGTAATATAAACTATTATTAGTAACCGAAACCGTTAGATTATAGAATTTATTTCCTGAATATCATTGAATTATTAACAGAAATGAACAACATACTAGTTACGTATCCTATCTCCGTTGATTCCTTGAGAGGTATTTCAAAAATATATTTAAAAAAATGAATAAATAAAGTAAAATAAAAAACAAGACAACATTATGAAATTTTTTTGGTTTCTTTCCTTTGAAACATAACGTTTTAAAACTAAATTTTAAGTTAAAATAAGCTCGGTTTGAATTTCAATAAATAAAAAAAAATCAATAAATAATTCTTGACGGATACATGGAATAAATCTCAACCCCTAATTCTCTGCCAAGGATAGTTTGGTAAAGTTACGGATAACCCTCATTTGCTTGTCTAGTTGGCGTACCTTAAATACAAATAAAATATTATACGTTATACAAAAATAAAATATTATCTTAGTACTCACATTACGTATGAATCCCTTTCTCTTGTCATCAATCATGAGTTGGTACATCAATGTGTTAAATTCTTGTGACTGAAAAACATAATATATTGAAAATAAATTTGATATACAAGGGTAAGTCAATATTTATAAGTCTATGCAAGTTTCAAGCTGTTAGGTTAGTTTCGTTTTCGCTGTCATACTGTTAATCATGGCCGCTTCGCTTTCTATTTGCACCAAAGAAGAGCAGCATTCAGTGATCCGTTTTTTGTGCTCGGAAGGAGTATCAGGGGCAGAAATTATCGATTACTTTAGGTACAGTACGTGAACGGTGTTTTGCCACAACGGAGTTTCTACGAATGGATTGAAAAATTCAAAAATGGTTGCACAAGTGTTACGCACGATGGCCGTTAACAGCCACAAATGAAGAAAACATTGAGCGAACAACTGTTGACGAAGGGGCACATCGTCTTCATTAGTCATGGTTCTGCCTACAAAATCATCCACAACAGACTTAGGTTTCATGGGGCACAGCAATAAACAGTTTACGTTACAGTGAGACACTAACTGCCAATCTAATGCCTGCAATGCGAAGCAGATGCCGGGGACTCCTGTCAAAAGTGTTGTGATGCTGAACAACAATGCCAGACCGCATACTGCTTAAATGCTTCAGAAACTCAATTTCGAAGTACTGGCACATCTTCCATATAGTCCCCATCTTGCCATAGCAGTTGTTTTACTGCACTACCTATTCCAGTTATGCTTATTTTTGATATTTTTGACAAATGTTTAATACTAGGGAAAGCGAAAATTTTAATCACATTAAAATATTAATCAACTTTCAGGAGCATGCGCAGTACGTGTTTTCCTCTCCCAAATTCTCTACTGCGCACGCTCCTGATAGTTTGCTGACTCTAAAAACAGTCCTTGGAAGGAACCTGATAGATAACGAAGACGTTGTCATAAATGCATCCAGTAAGGAGAGATTCTCTGTTTTTTTTTTTCGATTCGAACCTTTTTTAATTTTTATATTTTCTCCTTTGGTTAGCTATCAAATTCTGACATATTACATGATATATTCACGCCGGTTTTTTAGGCGCATTTTAAATATTAAAATGAAAAATAGTTTATGGGACTAGGTCCCTTTAGAACAATTACAAAGGTAATTTTAATTTTATAATAAATAACATTTATTAGCCAAAAAACAGTGTGGCTATAATTAATTATAACTTATATACTGATATGTAATGGGAGGTACCAGCTGGAATTTTTAGCGCTAAGTAATTTCTTTTGTCGGCATGCCAAAGAAACCGCCGAAAAACCTCGAGGAAAATACATAAAGAAGAAAGCCGCCTTAATTTAAACATGAAAGGTAGAAAAAAGAACGACTTTCGCCGAAGGTCATTGGACCTTTTCACCCCCTCTGAACATAGAAAAACCAATCAAAGAACAGAAATCAAAAGAAGGAGGAGTCAGAAGGAGAGGGGATAAAATAAGCAAAAAGGGAAGGAGGAACACTGTTGGACACAGTCTGAAACAGTCTGAGAGTTGGACACAGTCTGGGAGAGTCGGACAGTTGGACATCGTCTTGAAGAGATGGAGAGTGGAACACAGTCTGGGAGAGATAGACACTTGAAGAGAGTCTGAGTGAAGATCAGGGGAAGACCAGTTGGAGGCCAGAGGTGGAAGTCACACCTCGTGGGGATCCAGCAGCGGCAGCCGAGCAGCTGGGGATCCAGGCGAATATGGATGTCCTCCCGCGATAACTGCCAAGCCAACCGATGTACCGAAACAAGTAAGGCCTTTTCCGTTGTAATTTGAATGGCAATTAATAGAATTAATAACTTAGAGTCAGTATAAATATCAAAGATCTCAACTGGTACTTCTCAATTCATAATATAATAATTAAAGTATAAGGAAACGAGTGTACCAAGCTCTCTCATAATATTATTCTTACTAATGTATATATGATTGTAAATATAAAATATGTAACAAAGACTTTACTTTATAATTAATAATCCCTGCATGCCACCTCTTATATAATAGCATAGTAAATTGGTGAACACAGTACCGTTGGAAAGGAACTCTAATGATTAATTACAGTTATTATTATTAATTATCTATTAATTAAATAGATATTCATATCTAGCATATCATGGTGAGGGGGTCTATGGTTTCTAGTGTTTGAATTAAATATAGCGCATACTTTGGCAGCCGGTTCCCATCAGGAACCGATAGAGATACAAAATATAAATATAAATACATAATATAAATGCATAAATTCAAATACATAACATAAATACATGAATAGATAAATAAATTTCAATATAATACGTGTACGGGGAACCCCTAGTCGGATTTAGAAACCTCGAAGCCCTGTACACGGCAATACAGAGAAGAAAAAATAAATTAATTAAAAAAAATAACTTACTAAATAAAAAACAAAACAAAATGGTAATTACAAAATGTCTGTGCTATTATAATAATGGATTAGATTGGTGGATGGAGTTCCAGAGATATGCAGCTCGGGTAAAAAACGATTTATCAAACGCAGCAGTTCGGTGAGGTGGAGGTTAGATGTAAGATGGACGGGACCTGGTAATACAGGATTGGACTGAGAATTTGAATTGCAGGTTTTTTTAGGATATAGGAGGGGCGTTGCATACTAATTACTCAGAATAGAAATGAAGCTAGTAAATACTGGCACTTCAGCTCGGGTTATGTGCGCATCTCTGCTGATCCCAAAAATAAATATTGCTAGATTTAACTATCTTGAGTCTCCTCTTTCCGTTTTAAGCAAATATTTAAAACGTAATATAGCACCGTCGCTCCCTGGGGGTAGCCGAGCGGCCCAACTCATCGCTAACAAACTACGAGACATAAACATTCA
>NW_027115347.1:176684-180417 GCF_000696795.3 Halyomorpha halys | reverse complement strand
TTTATCTAATATAATATAATAAACTTTTATCTTTGTAGGAGTAGTAATTTTTATGATATTTGACAAAATAAATTCATAAAGTGTTTATTTCTAGTTATTATGATATAATGTTTGATTTTTGCAAATATATATCTCTGGAACCATAAGACGAACATATGTCTGCCAGAACTCAAAATAGAGCTAATTTTACTTATTATAAAAATAGGTCTATTACACGTATCTTTGTAGGGGTAGTAGTTTTTATAATATTCGTATATGAATAAAAATTTTGCACATGAAAAAAGAACTAACCTCGTTCTTAGCTTGTGCTGCAGATTATGTTAAACGCCACACTACGAAAAGGCGATAAAGAACCATTAAGAAATCTCCTGGAATATGGTGTTTCATTACTCCATTTGTGTAGATATAAAAGACATGAGACATGATAGAGAAATAACTGGTGAAGATGACTATCAACAATTGTTTGCTATAAATTTTGTTGATCCGATCCGAAGCCGAAACCAATCGGCTTACAGCGTCGACTAGCTTTCCTACAGTCATCAACTCCTTGAAGGTGGCGGGATTTTTTATTTTCATTAGAAATCTCGACATCGACTGGGAAAATTGGGTTAGTATACTGACGAAAAAAATAAATTGCCCACAACTTAACGCCAGACCCAACAGGAATACAATATGAATTAAACCAAGACCAAAACTGCCTCCAGGAAATTGATTGATAAAGAATACAGTACCGCATAGGATAAGAGCAAAGATTTCCAATAACTTTCTCTTCGAATCGGGTCTCTTCTTCATGCTTACTCCAATTTTACAGATAAAGGAATCTAAAGTCTCTAATGAGTGAACGGTTTCCACGACTGCTTTCCGATTTTGGTAGAGACAGAATGTGAATGGAAGAAAAATTAGTAGATGTGTTGAATAAAATAATGTACTGACATAAATATTAAAATTTAGTCCCAACTTAATTATCACTGAATCCCAAACGTAATATGAACCAGCAATTGTAATAGCGCTAGATACTGAAACTGAATATAACATGAGAATGTTGTCGCTCTTGAGCTCGTTTTTAAAAAACCTAAATGGAAATATCCCGAAGAGAGTGGATATTGAGAAGATAAAGTCGGATTTGATAGACTGCGTGATGGAACGGGGCGCTATGACAACCAGTCTGCCTGACATCGTGGTGTACAATAACATAATATCGTTAAAGGGGAACTGCTATAAGTATCCTGTCGTTAGGCTGACAACTTCGACTATCACTTATCACATCACTTTTCCACTGAGCAATCCATTATATTAAATATTTGTTTTAGGCATTATTCCTAAGTGTTAAATTAAGTTATTTCATCAACATTCCATCTGACAAGTCATAGTATGACCAATTGGAACAATTTATAAAGCTCTACGAACACCCACATTGCTATGTATATATCTGTTGTGAGTTGGGATGCCTGGATACTGAAAATAATCATCCAAATATACATTTACTAATTAAAATTATTTGAGTCCTACTAAACTATTGCTATGTATGCTATGGAGATTTAATCGGGATGCGAGGATAATCGCTGAAGGCAATTATCCAAAATTAAATTAATTAATTAATTACATATTGAGTCCTAAAAAACGATTATTATGATTGGATTCTTTTCCAAAGGCTATTTGTGTGTTTACCAGTTTACCAATTAAATACCTTTATATTTATAAAATGTTGTTACCATTAATTATATAGTATAATGAAGGGTGGTATATTAGGTTATATAATAGTATATAAGCTACATTAAGAGATTAACTATTTATTTACAATTTATTACTATAATTAAAATGATTGTAATGATTCAGATAAAGGTTGCCATAAAATATAGATTATTACATTATTACTTATCGTTTACTTTATACTTATAGCTGCTGATGCCGTGGGATGTAGGGCTGTAGGTATCGTCTTGTTCATAAGGGATCTCCAGGTCTCGTGGCCCTTCTCACGACTTCGTCTCGTCGAAGTGCATCTTCTAAGCCTGCCTCTTGACTGTCCCCGTCTGTCTTTTCAATGCCCCCTTTTTCCTGGTCTCGTTACCCTACTATTTTTCTCCCACTTCCCTTTTAGGGCGTTACCTTATTTGTGAATCTCCTTTCTCATTGGCCATCGGTGTCCGAACGCTCCCGAGGTCCCTCTCCTCAGACCCGAGAATGGATAAAAAAGTTTGAGATGTCCAGGAAGGGCCTGCACCTGCTTAATTCGATTCCGATCCCTCATCACAACCTGTCATTTTTGTTAGGACACTTAAAGGTTAGCCAATCTAATTTTCTCAGGGACCTCTGGTAATGTGACAAACTTAATACAGATGTTTTCATATCCAAAAGCTTCGCAGAAGGATACCCTGACCAGGTATAGGGGCAGATGACGAAATACCTTAATAATACTTAGGATTGTCAAAAGGTCAATACATTCAAAATTTCTTTCCAATGGGCATTTGTGCATATCAGTTTATCAATTATATATCTTTATATTTATAGAAATTTTGTTACCATGGAAATATAGAATATAAAAAGGGTTGGTGTTGGGGCGAGGGGTTTTTCGCGATTGAAAAATAAGTCTCTTCCCCAGATTTAAGTGCTGGTTCGGGTAATAAAAGAAACAAAAAAACAAAGAGGACCTGAAAATAATCTCAAAATAAAAATAATAAAGAAAATGAAATAATAAAACAATACCTACCAATAGGTAGACAATTTAACAATATGAAAATACAAACAAGTGAAATAAATTATTCTTTTATTGCAAACAAATAAAAATAAATAAATAAAATTTAGAAATGTATACAAAACTGAAACAACTTGCTTTACACAAAAAATAATTAAATTTCCACTAATTTAATTTAAAGGGGGGGGCGATACCTGTCAAGTCTAATCTTATTCAAGACTGACGTCTTGATTCCAATGTAGAGTTGGTAGAAATAAGACGATGCGTGAGGATCCCTTGAAAGGCGATACCTCATAAAAAGCAGTCGGTGAGAAGCGAGACAGCTCCAATGCTGACTGCAGACTGCCTTAACAGTCTGTACCCAGGCTCTAACCCTACCGTATTCAGTACTGTTCTTGTACAAATGCTATATTGTAGCGATGTATCTATAAACACACTACCACAACTTCTTTATTTTAGCTAACAAAATCTCAGTAAATTTTAATTACTAAATAAAACTAATTTATGTTTAAAAAACTACAAATAAACTTGTAATTAACAAAAAGCCCAATTGGAAGGCGTTGGAGCGAGGGGGTTTCGTAAATGAAAAAAAGAGGTAGGCTTCCCCAGAGAAAAAATTGTTCGCTGGTCCGGGTGATAGAAAATAAAAAACGGAGGACCTGAAATGAATCATATAAACACAAAAATAATAAAGAAAAATTAGAGAATAAAAAAAACCTTCCAACTGATATATAAATTTAATTTAATTAAAATATAAACAAATAAAAAAATGAACTGATTTGTTGTTACAAAAAATAAAAGTGTGTGAAGTAAAAAAAAGAAAATATTTTTATATATTTATGTATAAAACATAAACACAAAACAATTTTCTTTACTCAAGAAATAATTAGTTAATTAACCTAAGTTACAAGCAAACAAAAAAATGGTGATGCTACAGTGGACTGTAGACTGTAGACTGTAGACTGTAGACTGTAGACTGTAGACTGTAGACTGTAGACTGTAGACTGTAGACTGTAGACTGTAGACTGTAGACTGTAGACT
>NW_027115347.1:170121-175994 GCF_000696795.3 Halyomorpha halys | reverse complement strand
AGACTGTAGACTGTAGACTGTAGACTGTAGACTGTAGACTGTAGACTGTAGACTGTAGACTGTAGACTGTAGACTGTAGACTGTAGACTGTGGACTGTAGACTGTAGACTGTAGACTGTAGACTGTAGACTGTAGACTGTAGACTGCAGACTGTAGACTGTGGACTGTAGACTGTAGACTGTAGACTGTAGACTGTAGACTGTAGACTGTAGACTGCCTTATCAGTCCCCGTATACAGGGCCGTAATCCCATTGCAGCCTGCAATGTTGTTGAATGTGACGAGCCACATCGATGTATTTATATTATACACACATCATAACAAACTTCCTTATTTGCGTAATGAATTCTAATTTAATTTTAATTACAAAAATAAAGACTAAATGGTTAAAAAAAAATTAAATTATGATTAACAAAAAATAAAAACCACTTGGAAGTATAATGAAATTAAAGAAAAGAAAAGAATAATACACTTTTGGCCTGTAAAAGAAGGTAACTCAATAAAAAAAAAAGGATGTTTGGATAATATGATTGTATAGTAATATAAAAGTATTTATTAGATGATAGTATTTATTACGACATGATTGTAATAAAATGATCCAGATCAATATGGCTTGCCATAAAGAGTTCAGTGATGCATGTCGTGGTGTGTAGTGACGTCTCAGCCGTGGCGTTTTAGACCTGACTAGCCTATCTTTCCTCTGAACTCTATAAAGGACTTCTTATGGTCGAAACCCATCCTTTTTCATCTTCTAGCCAGTTCCGAGTCCTCTTCACTTGGTTCTCGGGCCGTCACCCTATTGGAATCTAATTCCTCATTGGCTACCAGTAGCTATTTACGAAGAATAAGTCACAAAGGACTACAAGTGTTTGTGATAAACTATAATTGACTTGCCTGCCGACAAGGTTTTTGGCCTCCCAGGTGTTCCCTTTCCTACTAACATTCATTGTTGTTCCTGATGTATTGCTTTGAGCCATATGTCCCGCCCATCTTAATCTCTTTGCCTTCATATCCTGAGATATTGACTGAAGAGGTTCTACACGCAGTTCACTGTTAGTTCTTCTCGTCTAGAATCTTAACAGGTTGAGTAAATAAGAGTTGAGTAAATTTACTGAAGTTAGAGTCCTTATTGAGCTCTGCATGTTTAATAGTGGACTAGGTACAGTTTTTTAAACCTCTTTTTTTTCTCTATAATCGAGAAATCATTATTTTATAAATAGTGAAAATAAATCAATCAAAATTGCTGTTTATATATGTATATATCTTTAAAAAATATATGTTTATACTCCAATGGAGTGATAAAAGCCCCTGCTTTTAATTACATACCCATTACCTTAATTGGTAATCATATCATCAACAAAAATAAAAATATTTATCAAGGTTTAACATTATCGTATAATTTTGAAGATGGGTTATTTGCAGATGATATATAAATATGTCTGTAAACGATCTAAATAAACCTAGTTATTCACTTTAAAAAAGTTCATAATATTTATATGAAGTACGCCTTCAACCTAAAGCCAGAAGTTACTTCACTTTTGATTGGCTGGTTGGATATTGTTTGTGAGCTCTATTGAAATTAATTGCAATTTAAAATAAAACACAAGAAAGAGAATTTATTTACAATCTAGAGGATGGTTCGACAAGAGAGAAAGTTGAATGTTAAATACAAAATATGTTTAACTACAGGATATGAAGAGGGATGTGACGGCCGTGCGTGTTGGGGCGCAGGTCTCAGTGCGCTGGATTCGGAATGTTGTTGGTTCGATTCCCACCTAGGGAAGTTAAACATTCATTATTCGGCGGTCCCGAACAATGAATCTTGACACTCCCACCTTGGTTAGTACGTGGTGGCAACCCAGATAGCCGTCAAGGGTTGGCAAAAAGGACCACTAGGCTCACTTGTCGGAC
This sequence comes from Halyomorpha halys, assembly GCF_000696795.3. NCBI lineage: Eukaryota > Metazoa > Arthropoda > Insecta > Hemiptera > Pentatomidae > Halyomorpha > Halyomorpha halys. The sequence goes on along the minus strand of NW_027115347.1, from coordinate 174,085 downwards.
TTGTTCCCCCCACCGAATTCCAGTACCAGTACCAGTACAGGGTGTAAAGGGATGCCGAAACAAAACATTAATGGTTAAGGTGTCTTCATTAATTTTGATTGGGAGACTTTGAAAACTGCAGACTGATGACGATGATGGATGGTGATGGTGCGAATCGTACATAGAAAGAAGGTGAATTACTCATACACTGATGCTTCTTTTTCTTCTCCATATCCCTTCATCTACACTCTCCTCGGCTACCGGATGGTTCTTCGGAAATTTTTTTACTATTCATTGTTTTCGTTACTGAATAGGAGAGAAGAAAGAATGTAGCGCCCATGGGGCGTGTTTTTTTCGAAAAACTGTATCTCGGGTACAATTAAACATATACAATCTGGATCTGTAAGAATTCAAATTTTAACAAATTCATCGTACTTTAAAAATTGTTATGCGGTAAGTAGTTTCCTTAATATTGTGCAAGGAAACAAAAATTAATGAAAAGGTTTTTATAATTAATAAAAAAAAATTACGCTACAACCCATGAAGTATACAGTACTTAGTACTTAGTTAGGATATTCTGTTGCTAAACCAACAATTGGGTATGGAGGTCATTTAGTCAAAACCACACTCTACCACCTGATTTTTATGAGGCTGAGTGGAACACGGAGGGCTTCCGAAGCCAAAGGGTTAACTCAGGGCTCCAGTGAAACAATTATCTGCCACACCCGGATTCGGGTCCATGAAGTCTGTAGTACAGTGCCTTACCAATGAGCTAACCACTCCCACAAGGTTTTTCTTATTTAAAAATAAAATTTCAGCCGTCTTTTTCAATGTCAATCCAAACCAAGATTCAAGCACTACCCAACCTTTAGCGTTTAGCGTTCTATTCTCATCTTCTTTTTTTTTTTGTCTTTATTTCTTGGATTATATTGCATAACGCAGACTGCCATTTTTATGTGTTTTGTTTTTTATTCCAGCTGCTTTGCGACGGCAGTCGTGGTGAAAATCTTTTTTGTTACGAGCTCAAGGACTAATACATACAGATTATAAGGGGAAAATCAAATGATAAAGAATTTCACTAGACAAATATTGAAGACAAATAATTTTAAACCTGTTTTATTTTATTATTGATGTATAAAGTTACAACATATTAATTTATATTTAATGCAACATAAAACAATACATAGTGATTTTTTTATTAAAAATATTCGTGTCTTGTGATTCATGAAATTTTTTTCCTGATTCATTCTTCAAATTTACTACAAAGAAAATACTGCAGTTCCTGTGTTGTGCAAATTAGAGTCAAATATAATTGCAATTATATAGATAAATTATTCACCGTATTATTTCAAACTATGCAAAAGATGGTCAGGGGTGCGGTCAAAATAAAATAAAAAATAGTTATCAACTATTTATTTTCTGACGTTCCACCCCACTTTGTACAGGTTCATCAGGGCTAAAAAGATACAAAAACAACTAGAAATATTTTGACGTAATAGAATAACATGATAGAAAAAGGTAAATTATGGTAGGGTAAAATTATGTTAATATAAGTGAAAAGAAAATTATATACAAATGAACAGATAGAAAAAGTAAAAATAGTTATGATACATAAAAAATGTGCAAACTATTTAATCAAAAATGAACCGGAGACGTAATAACACGTGAAAATAGATAATCAACCATGAGAAATCAAAATTTAACACACCAAAAAACGGAAAATAAAAAAAGTAGATTAAGATTAAACTGAGGTTAAGAAAGAATATATAAAAATAAAAATGATAATAATAAATAAGTAAAGGATAAATTAGTACCAAATTATTAATTTTCTTTTCACTTATATTTACATAGTTTTAATCCTACCTTGATTTACTTTTTTCTATCTTATTATCCTACTATGACAAAATATTGTTAGTTGTGTTTGTAATTTTTTTTAGCCCTCATGAAGCTCTACAAAGTGGTACGAAACGTTGGTGTAGATAGTTGACCGTAAGATTAATGATTAGAGAAGTTTGTTGGGGGATGCGGTGGGCAAAGAACAACATAAATAAACAAAAATGTATTTATTTATTTTATGCCGACGTTTTTTGAGTTTCAGGTCTTCATCGGGGCTATAGAACAAAAGAGATAACGACAACATTTAGAGAAACATAAAATTGAAAAGGAATAGTATACAAACAAATTTGGAATCATACAAAACATTGAATTGAATCATAAATGATTGATAACTAATAATTGAATAGTAAATTAAAAATTGATTGATAATCGTAGAATTAGATGGTAATAGATTGAAAGATGAAATAGAATTACCTACTTGATATTATATTTCATTTTTCACTGTTTTCAATCTACTACCATCTAATTCAACGATTATCAATCAATTTTTTTTTTACTATTCAATTATCAGTTATAATTTTTTTTTATTATTTATGATTCAATTCAATATTTTGTATAATTCCAAATTTGTTTGTATACTATTCCTTTTCAATTTTATGTTTCTCTAAATGTTGTTGTTATCTGAAACTCAGGTCGAAACGTCGGCATAAAATAAATAAATATATTTTTGTTTATTTATGTTGTTCTTTGCTGATCACACCCCCTCCCCCCCGACAAACTTCTCCAATAAATAGTTTTTAACTATTTTATTGTTCTCTTTTGACCATAATTTGGAATTACAATTACGCTGGTTCGTCAATTAGTTGAAATTAATAGTCAAGTACAGTAATTGGTAATATAATTATAATTTCGACTACTTTTTCACAACTCAGAGCTGCTCACAGTTAACTGCTGATAGAGGAAGCTATGTGGTGGAGCCGTCAGTCGTCGGTGGAGGATGACCTTTGTACCCGGTGTAACCAAACTGGATCAGAATGATCAAGTATGTTGTGACCGAGGCAATCATCTGCAAGAAGTTGGATAAAGAATAATCTGAGGTACAGTTTAGGTGAACCGTTACCTTTAAGAACTTAAGAGCAAGAGCCCAAGAGGATAATAAAGTCAGTTATTTTACCACAATTTTTTATTAATTTAATGAAAACTATGTACGAGTATAGTGGCTAAACGAAATTGGTAAGTCTGTATAGTCAGGGGGAATAAAAAATGGCGGTTGATTCAAAATGTAAAAAAAAAATTTTTTTTATTTGGAGCTACATATCGTTAAAACTACCAACAACAATAAAAATCCAAATACAACACGATTCTAAGTAGAGTAAATATGCTAAAACATGATCCCTAACTGAGCTGTTCAATACTTCCTGAGATTATCCAGTTTTTTAAAGCATTATTTCATAAAAAATGTACTGAAAAATTCAGTACTGAGTGAATTTGGGAAATCTATATATCAGGAACCATGAGACTTACAGATGTCTATTAGCACTAAAATTAAAGTTTTATGTGCTATAAAGTAGTATATGACGGTTATCTTCATAGAAGTGATATTTTTCATGATATTTGCCAAAATCAATTGATTTCTAGTAGTTTGGACAAAATATCATTATACTCAAAAAAACTAACGAAGATAACGTTATAAACTACTTGTTAAATAAATCATCAAATTAATTGCTTTGTTATTTGCTATTTTATTTTTCATCCTATCTTTGGAATTTTTAAGGTTTATATCCCAAATTTTATAAATTAATTTTTGGGGGTAAAAATTATCCAAACATATTTTAAATATCTTACTTTTTACTCTTTTCAGCCTACTGGCATCCGTTATTCTTATAGCCTTGTTAACATAATTATTAATTACATTTGAAATAGATGGCAAGAATAGTAATTTAATATCAAATTGGATAAAAGTTAATGAATCAAAATGCACCCATGTGACCTTCACTCTCCGCCGAAGCTTCTGCCTACCTGTTACTCTTATCAATATACCTTTTCCCAGATCCGACACAGTGCGATACCTCGGATTCACCTTGGACAAAAGACTCACCTGGAACCAACATACTAGACTCAAAAGACAAGAACTCAACAGACGATTCGG
>NW_027115347.1:167581-168372 GCF_000696795.3 Halyomorpha halys | reverse complement strand
CTTGGGGTTTACCGTTAAGCGAAAATCTCCGCATATGCGCATGGTTCCATCTGCTTTCAGAATTGGAACCAGGGGAGTGGCCCAGTCGCTGGATTTGACATGTTCCAAGATCCCTGCTTCCACAAGTCTGTGTATCTCTTTTTCAACTTTTTCTTTGAGGGCCAATGGCAAACGACGTGCTTTCAGGAAAACAGGGGTTGCGTCCTCCTTCAATTTCAGCGAGATCTTATATTTCGAGAATGTTCCCACACTGTCATCAAAGATGCTGGAATATTTCTTCAGAATTTTATAAACTTCAGGTGGGGCCTTAGAAAACAAAGTGGTTACACTGTTGAACAAATGCATTAATGGTGAACCATTCGAGCTAAGAGTTTCCAAACCCCGACGACCAATAAGAGGAGGTCCACCCTGTTTAACCACGTAAAAGATCATAGTATGACAATTCCCATCTTCACTTTTCACTTGCGTGGAGAATTTGCCTATGGGAATGATAGGGTTACCAACATAATGATAGGGTTACCAACATAATGATAGGGTTACCTACATAATGATAGGGTTACCTACATAATGATATGGTTACCTACATAATGATAGGGTTACCTACATAATGATAGGGTTACCTACATAATGATAGGGTTACCTACATAATGATAGGGTTACCTACATAATCAGTTAAATGTAGGTCATTCCTTGAGAGCTTGATATGACCAAAATGACTTTCATAAAAAGATTCACTAACAACATTGTAGTGTGATCCAGTGTCTATCTGGTAGGTTAGTGGCTTATTATTA
>NW_027115347.1:162261-167531 GCF_000696795.3 Halyomorpha halys | reverse complement strand
ATTTTTCATACAGATAGTCTGATTATGTTCATTTGTCTATCCTTTTGTTTGTATATATTTTAAGAGTTTTTTTTTTTTTTTTTTTTTTTTTTTTTTATTTTAGTATGTATGAGATCATTTATCAATATTACCTATTGCCCACAACTGTGTGGCAGATTGTAATATCTATCAATAAATAAATCTAAAAAAAATATCAAATTACTACTTGTTTCCTTCTTTGTCCATTCTGTTATTATATCCTTCCCCTGTCTTATTATCATCATATCCAAAAAATTTTCTTCCTTTTACATTATTGGATATGTTGAGTTAAAAAGTGTTGAGACTAAACAAGGATACAAATTTATTTATTTAACAAATAATTATCAGTCACAAGAAATTGAAAAAAAATATATTTAAATATTTAGATTGGCCTTGAGGATGGCCGAGATGGCCGAAACGTTGAACTATTAATGTAATAAAAAGTATTGAGACTATATTTGGATAATATTGATTTATTTAATAAATTATATTTAAAGTTATAAACTACTTTATAGCACATTAAACTAACTTTAATTTGAGTGCTAATAGACATCTGTATGTCTTATGGTTCTTTAGATAAAGATTTTCCACAATAAATTCACCAACTACTAATTTTTCATTATTTTATTATAAAATGTTGCTTTTTAAAAAACTGTATCTATGGAACTATTGAACGTAAATAGCTCTATTAGGGCTCATGTTTTAGCAAATTTACTCTACTTTAAATGATCCTCTATTAGATTTTCTAGTGTTGTAAGAGGTTTCAAAGATATGGAGCTCAGAATGAAAAATTAATTTTTTGAAACAACCGCCATTTCGTATTCCCCCTAACTATACTTATTAGATTTGCCAATTTTGACTAGTGATTATATGTAGTTATCATTAGAGTAATCAAAAATTTGTGTGAAATAACTGACTTTCTTTCCACTGGACCAAGTTTTTTTTTTGTTTTTACAAGAGTAAAACTGGTCTAACCCACAAAGCAATTTATACAACGATTATATTTTATTATTTTTAGTTAGGCACAAACAGAATTATTTGGATTGGCCAAGTGCTTCTATTCAACAGAACATTTAAAATATATTGTGAAACTTGGTTTGCAAAGGCATTAAACATCAATAGGGTGCATTGTATGAGCAAAGAAAACCTATAAAGAGAAAATAATATAGTTAGGAGGAAGATAAAGATGGCGGTCAATAAAGCTATCGAAATAGTAACAAAAAACTATTTATTGTTAACCAACGTTTCGTCCCACTTTGCAGGGCTTCGTCAGGGCTGATAAGGATGATGTTCTGTTGTCAACTGACGTTCTTATCATTCTTCATTCTTATCAGCCCTGACGATGCCCTGCAAAGTGCGGTGAAACGTTGGTTAACAATAAATAGTTTTCTTTTACTATTTTGATATCTTTATTGGCCGCCACCAGGACTATCTTCCTCCAACCAATAATCGGTCAACAATCTTCTTTCAATAAGGAAATTTTAACGTTAGCCAACGTTTCGCCTCACTTTCCAGGACTTCATCAGGGATAAATAAGATACAAACCACTAAAATAAAGTAACAAAGTAAGAGAACAGATAATATGAAATAAAAGTTAAATAACGTGTGGCTAAAAATAGTTTAAAATATGAAAATATTCGTACTAAAATGATATAAATAATATAAGTATAAAAAAATTACTTTGTTCATTTTCATATACACTTTCATATATTTTAAATCGTATTAAACCACACCTTAGTTTACTTTTACGTCATGTTATTTGTTATCTTACTTCGTTACTTTATTTAAGTTATTTGTATATATTTTAGCCCTGATGAAGTCCTGCTAAGTAGGGCGAAACGTTTGAGTTTTCTCTTCGCCCTTACGCTGACCCATCTCTTCTTATATATTACACACGGCCAATCATCTATCTTGTAATGAATTAAATCAATATTGGAGTGACAATATTTTGTGGGTTAGGCCACTTTAATTCCCAAAGCCTCAATTGTAACTAAGTCATGCAATAAAAACTAGTTTTTACTCAATAATTTCACTAAAAAAAAATAGTAACCAAAGAAAACTATTTATTATCAGTTTTGTTATCTGATCTTGCTGATCAAAACCGATAATGATTCAGTTTACACCGAGTCTAGTCTAAAACTAAATTGAAATTTTGCAGGTACATATAAGTACATGAAATTAATTACTGTAAATGTCTTTTGATGAAAAAATATTTTAAAAAAAGGATCGTAAAAAGTTTACCACTCTTTGGCAGGTCTAAGTCTTAATATGGTAGATATTTGTAGGTTTATTGCCTATAACCCCTCTAATATTCCAAATAGCTGAAATATGATTATAAACTACTTTATAGTGGATTTAGTAAGCTTCAGTTTGAGTCCTAATTAAGTTCTTTATGTTTAATAATTTCCGATATACTGTTTTTCTAATTTTTTTTTCAAATTCAAAAAAATAAATAAGGGGTTATATCTAGAGGTACCAAACAATTCTAACCATGGTAAGTGGATAAGTTTTCATTTTGTACGACCGCCATAGAAATGAAAAAGATCGTCAGTTCTCAGTTTCAAACTTGTTAGGGATTAGTTTACCATAGATGGCACTGATTTATGTAGATTATTGGGTTTTTCACCAAATTGAAGCGCCCCTCCTCCCCCATTTTATATCCTTCAAGGCCCAAAACAATAGGTCTTTGGACTGAACAGAATCCATTAAACGAAATTAGTTTACAGTTAATTCTAGTTTAATTTGACTAGACTACATAATCTGCACAGTAAAAACTGATAATAAATTATTTTCTTCCCCTATGACCGGGTTTATAAAAATATAGATATCAAAGCTAATTCTGACTTGGCTTAGTTAAAACTAGTTTTAAACGGTCAAGACTATTTCTGACTACATAGCTGGACCAGTCAATACCAGTTTTGACTTAATAATAGTATTGAATGTAATAGATATGTTACTTTAGTAATTATATTGTAAAAACTATTACGTTTATTAGTGGTACAAGCTATAACAATGGAATTAACTGTTGATTTTTTTTAACACTTTTTCTTATATTTCCAAGGTTTCCGTTCTACACTTCTAATATTCCAAATAGCTAAAATATGTTTATAAATTATTTTATAGTGCATTTTGCAAGCTTCAGTTTGAATCCTAATTAAGTTCTTTATGTTTAATAATTTCCGATATACTGTTTTTTCCAAATTAAAAAAAATAAATAAATAAGGGTTTATCTAAAGGTAACTAATCAATTCTAATCATGTTAAGTGGTTATGTTAGAAAAACTAATATCATATGTTTAGACATAAATTGCATGGATACATAAGCTGGTCGGTACCAACCGAATGTAGCAAAGTGTAGTCCAAGTTAAAGAAGCCGCAAACGGAGAACTCAACCTCTCTCTGCATTGAAATGTGCAACATCAGCTTGCTCTGTAAATAATTGAAAAAGTGTTTGTAATTGATCATTTTTAATGTTTACATATATTATTTATGTTTATTTTTATTTAGAGATAAGACTAAGATAACGTGATTTCAGGAAGGGCACTCCCATTTGGCAATACCACTGATTGGATGGTTCCAACCACATTTCAGCCCTTCAGCCTACAAACACCAACCAGCAACAAACACTCAGCAGTTGGCCTTTCTCCAATTTAAGTACTATCACCTCAGGGTAATGTCTGTAATAGACGAGGCAGAGAGAAAAATCATATGTTTTTTGTTGGATGTTTTAATTGATAGACATTGATGTAATGTCTGGGGTATTTTTGGTTTTTCTGTAAGCTAAGTTAAGTTGAAAAACTGTGTATTGAGAAGTGACCTTTCTCTCTATCTGCCACGACCAGCTGAGTGCAAGTACGTACGCGCTATTGTTCACCTATTTTAATTGTAGGTAAGATTATAAGTTAGTAATAAGTACATATATATATGTATATATAGGGATAGGGTGTAGATATAATTAGAATGAGATAGGATAGGGCCTTTGTTAGTTAAGATTGTTCTTTTTAATTTACGATTAGTTTTAAGTAAAACTGTATTCAATAAACATTAAAAACACGTTTCTTGTTGTGGATATGTGAATTAAAACATTATTAATTAACCTTGAAATTTGAATATATTACATATCCTTTATCTAATATTTACAGCTAACATCCCAACCCATCCTAACACTATCCTCACCATGTACGCCAATGGTACATGTCTATTATCAGTGAATAATGACTCTTCCATTGTATCTCAAACCCTTCAATCCCTCATCACCATCTTAAAAGAATGTAATTTATTAATAATAATATATTACTTATGGATTACAATAAATCCCACTATATCACATATACCTTTCGCCACACTATCATTCAGAAACACTACACGTATTCCTGTTTTACAGATTTGTTATCCAAGTCTACATCTTGACAAACAACTGATTTGAAATTCTCATAAAAGATCGAAAAGACAGGAAACTACTCGTCGATTCCGAAGGTTTGCACTAGGTAAACTCAATATTTTCCCTTTGTTATTAATCATAAGTCAATGATAGATACTAATATGATAAAAGTGAGACAAACATTTTTATAAAATTAATATGATTTTCAATAATATGGGCATATAAATTATAAAATAATGTATAGTCTCTCTGATAAACAACATAAATAAATTACTCGACTTAGATGGAGCCACTGTGGAACAGTGCCAGTTTCTCATTCGTTTTTTAAACTCCCTACCAGCAGATATTCTTCTCGTTTTTCACCCTTGTGTAGAGACGAATTTAAGAATTTATGGTTCACCAGACTAAACTGGCAAACCCTACAGTGTAACTCACTGTCAACAAGTCACCAAGAATACCACGTAAGCGGGCGCTTCTCTGAACTTCCACTTGTTCTCTCCCACTTGGCGAAAGCCTCCCGTATTCAATATATGAAAAACATATCTATTTACTTCTGCCAAAATACTTGTTTACAACTGGTTAGTAACTTGCCTCTTTCATATTTTTACTAAACATTTTTCAAAAAATATTTTTTGTTAAAGTTACAACAGTTACCAATTAGAATTATTCGTAATTCTTTCTTTTTTTTGTAATTTACCACTGTACAAAATAATACAATAATTAAATATGTTGTATGTTTCATATACACTTGAAAATCTTGGGAAGGAACCACCCATTGGTGGTACTTTAAACATTAATTTAAATTAGAAGGTCCCGTGGCCATCTTCTTTTCAGACGCCTCGGAGGATTATCAGGGATTGTTAAGGATGAAA
>NW_027115347.1:153069-157926 GCF_000696795.3 Halyomorpha halys | reverse complement strand
ACTAAATACATTAACGGACTTTTTATTACAACAACACATGTTACAATACCAGGAGGGAACATGGAGGTTACCCTAGGTCTTCAAGGAAAACCTAAAGGAAGTCACAACATAAAATCCATTAACAAAGATAATTTATAATAGTACAAAGTTCATACTCACGTTATCTGCGATTTTGTTGGTCTTATCATCCAGCATAAGTCGATAGAGTAGAGAATTGAATTCATTGGACTGAAACAAATATCATTTTATAAACTAGTAAGATGTATCTACTTAGTTTTATTTGTTTTTAAATTGTCCCTATTCTTGCCCATCACAGATAAATTCTGTTAAATTAATTAAAAATACAATAGTAAACAATTTATATAAATATTATTCTAACCACTATAAATACAAATTTCAAGATTCACAATCCAATTATACATTTCTCCATCGAGAACGTTCGTTCTTCAACAATTGTCCAAAGAGCTATTACATGAAACTTCTTCCAAGTTTATGTCAACATTGTTGTCTTTCTTGACGTTGAGCAGATTCATATTAAACCTTCAGTCAGTTTCTTTTAACTTGGTGTTCCTATCCGTTCCTATATACCTAATATTTATTCGATATTCCTATATAGCAATATTTTATACATGTCTCTTAGTCTCTTTGAATTTTAAAGACATTATCGTTGAAAATATGATAAATAACATAAGACTTGAAACAAGCCAGTCGTCGAATGTACCTACTCTACTTTCACGACAAAAACTTTAAAATCCTTTAATCCAACATATAAAACTTAGTATAAAACAGATCGTCACATCACGAAAAAATAAGGAAGAAAAATTATGGCGATTATGAGAATTCTGTCATCTATTCTTTGAGCTGGCATTCAAATAGACATATAAAAGATTAAACAAATCATGCATATACCTGTTTGTTTAAGACCGCCCCCCTTAACGAATTAAATAGTGTAAAAGTACTACGGGTGACGGTGCTGCTCTCGGTTGGTGGGCTGAAGTAATAAGTGCCCACCCGCCATTTCCTTTAAGAAGTGACCTTTTTTTCTACTATTTAATTATTCATATCTGCCCTTACTGAGTAGAAAACCTTCGAAAGCTGCTGGGCCTTGAAGAGAGAGCAACATGGATAAATGTCCATCATTTATGGAATTGAGAATCGATGGCCTGACTGATTGTAACCGCTTCTTGTCTCAAATACATTAAGACTGCCTAGAATATTTTGAAGCAAACTGACTAACATTATTTCTATAATAAGAGTTGTGTCAACTTCTAACAGCCATTGTAATAACCAGATGCAGAGTAGCATGTAAACAGGTTAGAGGGTATCACCCCATATACTCTGGTGGTAACAATAAAAAGCAGTCAGCAAACCTACCTCTTAAGCCAACCCTTTACAATAGAATAAATAATAACAACTAAACGAACTTTGGATTATTAATAATACAATTAATCTGTCCCCGATACCTGGTTAGGATAGGAGTCTCTTACTGCGTACCCGGATATGAAAACATCTGTGTTAAGTTTGTCACATTACCAGAGTCCATTTAGAAAATTATATTGGCTAACCTTTAAGTGTTTTAACAAAAATGACAGGTTTGGTGAGGGATCGGAATCAAATTAAGCAGGTGCAGGTCCTTCCTGGACATGTCAAACTTTTTCATCCACTGAAAAAGTCCTGAGGAGGGGGACGCCTACCTCGGGAGGGTTCAGTCACCGATGGCCAATGAGAAAGGAGATTCAAAAATAAGGTAACGCCCTAAAAGGGAAGTGGGAGAAAAAGAGTAGGGTAACGAGACCAGGAAAAAGGGGGCATTGAAGAGATAGACGGAGACAGTTGATCAGGCTTAAGAGGGCAGTAGGAGCCGGAGGACAGCAAGATGCACTTCGACCAGACGAAGTCGTGAGAAGGGCCACGAGATCTGGACATCCCTTATGAACAAGACGACACCTACGGCACTACATCCCACGGCATCAGCAGCTATAAGTATAAAATTAACCAATAAGTAATAATGTAATAATCTATATTTTATGAAAACCTTTATCTGAATCATTACAATCATTTTAATTATAGTAATAAATTATAAATAAATACTTAGTTTCTTTATGTAGTTTATATACTATTATATAACCCAAAATACCACCCTTTATTATGATATATAATTAATGGTAACAACATTTTATAAATATAAAGGTATTTAATTAGTAAACTGGTAAACACACAAATAGCGTTTGGAAAAGAATCCAATCATAATAATAGTTTTTTAGGACTCAATATATATTAAATTAATTAACTTATTTTTGGATAATTGCCTTCAGCGATTATCCTGGCATCCCGATAAAATATCATAGCATACATAGCACAAGATGAATGTGAAAATGCTGTCATCTAAACAAAAAAAGAAGTAGCTAAGTACCCCTTAAGAAAGGAGACATGTACCAGAGATGAGTGAGAACCAGGATAGACGAGTGACACACAGGCTATCTATGGCAACTATCACTCAGGATGAGTGAATAGTTAATTCAGCCAGGCAAGGAACAGAATCGGGATCCTCAACTTAACAATTATTATATTTCAATATCTCCTTCTTGTATTTCACGTATTCGACGTTAAAACCGTTAAAGGTTTCCTCCCCTCCACTCAGTTTACTTACAGGGCGGTCCTCATTTGTTCTTTACTCATTTCTTATTATTATTAATTTTATTTGTATTTATTCTTTCTCGACCATTATTTAATCTTAACTTACATTATTTTCCGTCTTTTACTGGGTTAAATTTAGTTTTACTCATTTTACTTTTTTATTTTTACGTGTTATTACGTATCCTTTTCATTTTTAACCTAATAGTTTGCGTATTTGTTTTTGTTCTGTAATATTCTTACTATTGGCTATTTTATATCATTACTATTATATTTCTTTTCACTTATACTTACATTGTTGTAACCCTACCTCAATTTACCCTTTGTATCTTATTATCCTATTATGTCAAAATATTATTAATTTGATTTCGTATCTTGTTGGTCCCGATGAAGCTATACAAAGTAGGGCGAAACGTCGGTAAATAAATAGTTGTTAATTAGTTTTCGTTTACTTGAGACATCATCCCTGAACATCTTCATAAATTGAAATAATAGAGTAAATTATTAATATGAATAAAATAAATATAAACCTTGTAATTAGCTTGAGTTGCTGAATAAATCAAGCGCAACATGACGTAAACATGAAGCAGGAACATCATGACATTGCCGCGTATGTGAGAGTGCTGGCATCTATCATTTGAGCTGATATTACCATATATGTAATAAATATGAAGCAACATACGAATATAATAGTTGATGATGATGAAGAACAATGTTTTAGAATAAATAGCATTGATTTTATCCCAAGTCGCAACCAGTTGCTCTATAGCGTATATTAATTTTTCCAAACTTGCGACGCTCTTAAAGGGGTTCGGCTTTATTTGAATGAGGAACTCTGAGCTCGATTGAAAAAATTCGCTCACGGTGTCGGAAAAACATTTGAACTGCCAACAGCACAAAGTTGTAAAAATAAGCTCACTAGTGTACGCTACGGTTAAACCAACATTACCCGACGTGTTACCCCACGCATATAAAGCTATACAACACACAAGAGGAACAACTAATGGCTCCAATAAAAATCTCTTTTGAATGGGCACCTCCTTGACTCTCCCCGCCAACCCGCCGAAGATGGGCTCTAAGGTATCCAACGTAGCAACTGCTTCTACTAATTCGTTACGGTAAAAATAAAAGGAAACAAAAACCGAAACGCACAAAAATGATTGCCATATATAACTAAATAAAGAGATAAATAAATCAAAATATCCCACGGTGTGAATAATAAAAATTTCCTGATGATATATTTCGGCAAAAATAAAAAATATACGCACAACTGTAATAGAAATGGATATTATCAGGGAATATATTAACAGGTAATTATTCACTTTAAGTTCTTTTTCGATGACCCGGAAAGGAAATATCCCAAAAAGTGTAGAAGCAGTGAAGATGAAATTGGATTGGATACTCTGGCTGGTAAGATGGGACATTGCACCCTCTTCTAGTCTCAAGTTTCTAAAGACTGTCTGATCTAAAGTACAATGTCAAATATAATACTCTTAGAGAACCATTATCTCAACCAATAACTGGCAGTTGCGTTTCTGATGACAACACGACCTACCATTTGTTTCATTTGACATTGAGTCAATCCAATATTTCGATTTAGATTATAGGTATTTGGTGTTCCACATACACAATTGCAAATGAAACACCATTGTATTTATTAATTTTTTTATTTTATTAATTTAAAAAATTACATCCAATACGGTCGGACCCAGATGACAACATCTATCGGTCCGTGCCAAAATAACACTTAAAAATGACAGACATAAGTGAAATGTAATTATTACAAATTTGACTATTAGAGAGTTGTGGAGGCTACACAATTTTTAAGCTAGATAAGTGCAATATGAATTGATTTCAAGTGATACAACTAGTAATTTAATTAATTGCTACTAAAATGGAAATAAAGTGAAAAATAGAAATAAAATAATAATAATAAAATAACTGACAGGATTTTGAAGTGAATAATAAAGCTCCAAATTTAGTGAATTAATATAATAATAAGAATAAAACAAAGTGATATAGAATATGATAAAAATAAGGATCCAACAATATCTATTACTAAGCACACACATACATTGCTAATTCTAATTGTAATATATTAAATAAATGTGGAGTTAAGAAAAAATACAGACAGATATGGTCATTTGGTGATTTAAAATCAGTTTTGGGGAATTATAGAAGTAAGAAAGTACCCAGTTAGATATTTAGTTTTTAGTTTTTTTT
>NW_027115347.1:152103-153019 GCF_000696795.3 Halyomorpha halys | reverse complement strand
TTTTTATTACAACAACACATGTTACAATACCAGGAGGGAACATGGAGGTTACCGTAGGTCTCCAAGGAAAACCTAAGGGAAGTCACAACATTCCTCCCCCCTAAAAAAAATTTAATTTCAAACATGATAATGAAAGGAAATATGGTTAACAGGTATAGTTCATTAGAAAGATGGACTAAAACGTTTAGGAGGATTTCTGTTCATACGTAGAGGTCTGGCCGAATTGCAGGAAGTTCCTACTGGTGTTTCTGAAAGGTGGATCCTCGGTTGGTGGCCTGGAAGTGTAGCAGTATCAGCTATTGGTGAAAATCCATGAAAAGGAGGAGATTCAGTCGGCTGTGGAGATGGTTCTTCTCTACTTGGTGACTCGCATCTAGACAAAGGAGGAGATTCAGTCGGCTGTGGAGATGGTTCTTCTCTACTTGGTGACTCGCATCTAGACGATTGCTGACTCCTAGCTAGTGGAGATGCTTCTTCTCTACTTGGTGACTCGCATCTAGACGATCGCTGACTCTTAGCTATTTCCGCATCTTGAATTATTGATTCCCGGCTCATTTGGTAGTCTTCCAGGTCGTGGCTAGACATGCGCTCAGTTCCTGGTGCCGTTGCTCTATCCCATAACTGGTCGATGTGGCGGGTCCATGACATACCGTCATCAGTGTCCACTTGATAGGTTTGTGCTCCTAGGACCTCCGTAATTACCGCCTTGGCCCATTTTGGCTTGCAAGCACGGAAGTCCCTTGCCCACACAGGTTGGTCCGTCAAAAAACTAGCTGAACGTCGCCCACCCCTGGCTATCCACTCTTCTTGTCTGGCTGAAACCTGCTCGTTAGATGAAGGCAGTAGTTGATCGAAAAGGGTGCGTGCCTTCCTTTTCAAGAGCATGTTCGCAGGTGATTCTCCAGTAGCGGCATGT
>NW_027115347.1:149783-150673 GCF_000696795.3 Halyomorpha halys | reverse complement strand
CCTCCCTCTCCCTCTCTCCCTCCCTCCCTCCTGACAAACTCTTTATATAATTACATCTATAGTATTTTTTATTTTATTTTATCGCATTTTCATGCAATTCCCATATTTTCTTAATTACCTTTTAGGATAAAATTTCTCCTGAAACATATTAAATAACTTTTCCTTTATTATCACCAATCTAATTTCATCCGTTATTTTTATTACCTTCTTAAAAAATTTATTAATAAAATTGTATTTCATCTGAGGGATGACAGGTTAAATCGTTTAAAATTATATTACTGAATGTTTCCTTTTTTGCCTTCCTTTATGGACTGAGGGCCGAAACGTTGGAGAGTTTTGTGAGAATAAAAGTTGAGAGTAGAATGGAACAAAATTGTGTATGTTAATAATGAAATAAACCACTCTCAAACAATTATATTTTTTATTACGGGTTCCCAGTGGCATTGAGTCAAGGGAGGAATTTAATGAGATAGATTTTCACTGGATGTGTAAATATCAGAAACAAGCAAAAGCAACTAATAAATTGTTTTTAATATATTATTTGTATATATTTATTTATATTTAATGCAACATAAAACAATAGAAAGTGAATTATTATTTAAAAACGTGTAATTCATAAAGTTTTGTGACTAATTTTTCTGATTCACTATAAAACAAATTTGCTGACTGCTAAGCGGTAGTAAACAGAAGTGTATATGCGCTGTGGACATCAGCCCCCAATATACGCAGAGTCTCCAAACTGGATCAAGATTACCAAGTATGTTGAAGCTGAGGCAATCATCTGGAACAATATGGAGTTTTTTAGGACTCAATATATATTAAATTAATTAACTTATTTTTGGATAATTGCCTTCAGCGATTATCCTGGCATCCCGATAAAATATCATAGC
>NW_027115347.1:137525-149733 GCF_000696795.3 Halyomorpha halys | reverse complement strand
GAGAGCAAAAATGGCCTAAACCAGAACCAGGTTTATTGATCAAAAATTGCAAATAGTTTAGACTTAAGCGAAATAATTTGGGTTGCCCCAATGCTTCTACCTACCTAGCACAAGAGCCCAAGAGAAGAAAAAAGGCATCTCACCCCAATTTTTTATTACTTTAATCAAAACTATGTATAATTACTAGCCGAAACTGATGAGTCTGCCAAGTATAGGTAGGGGGAATAAAAAATGGAGTCTGTTTCAAAACCTTAAAAAACCATTAATTTTTCATTCGGAGCTCTATTTATTAAAAAGTAGGAACAACACAAGGAAACCTAACAGAACGTTATTTAAAGAAGAGTACATTTGCTAAAATATGAGCCCTAATAGAATAATTTACGTTTAATAGTTTACGAGATATAACTTTTTAAAAAGCAACATTTCATTAAAATGTTGTATGGGGCGTACTGCTATTATTAAAAGCTTAAATTATTATTTCATCTTTTAATTTAAATAAACGATCAAAATTACCACTTTCAGAAAAACTAAAGATTTATACTTACCTTCTCAGACCAATTTGGACTTACGATGCACAAATTTACGGATATGCCAAAAAAACTAACATACTGAAACTGCAACAGTTTCAATCAAAATTACTGAGACTGATCAGTAGCGCTCCCCCCTACATCAGTAACAAGAACTTACACAAAGACTTACGAACTTCCTACGTACAAACAACTATTAAATCATTATATAAACGGTTTCACGACGCACTTCTAACACACACTAACCCTCTAATTCAAGGACTATCAACACGAGACTTACCAGATACGAGACGACGTTTACGAAGGAGCTGGAATAGGGACCTTTTAATTGATTTTTTAATTTCAATTTTAATGGAGAGGCATCATTGAATGACCTTAACCTTCATGCCTTCATGACTTTTTTTTATCATTATTATTTTTTTTTTCTCTCTCTCTACATCTCCTTCACTGGTTGTAAAAATACTTTTGCAGTTGTGAATAAACTAAATAAAGTAAAAAAAAAAAATTTAATTTACAAATTTCGGAGTGAGGCATCTATCGACCTTCTCAATGTTTATATTTTTTGTAAACATGAAAAAAAAAATCAATTTTAGAGTGACATTTTGTAAGTTAGCCTTTTTTGCTCTCATATCCTCAATTTCAACCAGCCCATGTTATCACAACTATTTAAGTCCAGTCAAAACTTGTTCTGACTACAAGACAAGACCAGTCAATACAGATCTCAACCGAATAATAGTTTGAAATGTAAAAAATATGTTACTTAAATAATTATTTTTTAAAAAAACTGTTACTTTCTTCAGTATTCCAAGCTTAACTGTGGAATTTTTAGGACAGTTTAAAGGCAAGCATATATTTCCAAGCTACGGATTGCACAAAAACTAATATCAAATGTGTTCACCTAAATGCATCGATATATAAGCTGAGACAAAGTAATGAAAAGATAGTAACAAATTAAAATATACCTACCGAATGAAGTAATGTGTAGTCCAAATTGAACAAGCCGCAAACGGAGAACTCAACCTCTCTCTGCGTCGAAATATGCAACATCAGCTTGCTCTGTAAATAATTGAACCACAGTACATGATTTATTATTTTTAATGTTTACATATATTACTTACTTTTATGTATTTTTGGGTTCATACAATTTCTGTTTAGAGGTAAGAATGAGTAAAATAATTTTGCTAAAAACTGTAACTATATCAGCCGCCGAAACCGTTATCGGTTTACCAAGACGAAGAACTTCTAGTACAAGAGCCGGGAAGAAAAAAAAGGCAGTTATCTCACCCCAATTTTTAATTACTTTAATGAAAACTAGGTATAATTACTAGTCAAAATCGATGAGTCTGCCACGTATAGAAAGGGGGAATAAAAAATGGCGGCTGTTTAAAAACCTTAAAAAAACACTAATTTTTCATTCGGAGCTCTATATCTTAAAAACTACCAACAACACTAGAAAATCTAAGAAAACATTATTTAAAGAAGAGTAAATTTTCTGAAATATTACCCCTAAAAGAGCTATTTACGTCCAATAGTTCTCGAGATATACCTTGTTAAAAAGAAAAATTTCTTAAAAACTACTGAATGATTAGTAGTTAGTTAATTTACTTTGAGAATTCTATATCTCAGGCACTATGTGACGTACAGATGTCTATTAGCACTCAAATTAAAGCTAGTTTAACTTACTATAAAGTAATGTATGACACTTATCTTCGTAGGAATAGTAGTTTTTATGATATTCACATATTAATATGAATTTGACAAATGAAAATTTGTCCGAACAACTATAAATCAATTAATTTTAGCAAATTTAATGTAAACTCCTACGAAGATAAACATCATAAACTATATTATAGCTCATTAAACTAGCTTTAATTTGAGTGCTAATAGACATCTGTACGTCAAATGGTTTTTGAGATATATATTTTTAAAAATAAATTCACTAACTACTGATCTTTTAATACGTCCCATACAACACTTTTATGAAATTTTGCTTTTTAAAAACCTATATCTCGAAAACTTTTTAACGTAAATAACTCTATTCGGGCTCATATTTTAGCAAATTTACTCGTCTTTAAATGACATTCTCTTAGGTTTTCTTGTGTTGTTCCTACTTTTTAAGATATAGAGCTTCGAATGAAAAATTAGTTTTTTTTATCGCTTTGAAACAGCCACCATTTTTTATTCCCCCTCCCTATATTTGGCAGACTCTATGACTATTAATTATATATATTTTTCATTAAAGTAATCAAAAATTGGGGTGAGAAAACTGCCCTTTTTCTTCTCTTGGGCTCTTGTACTATTCAGTTCGTTTTACCTTGGAGCATCACTTATGTTTACTGTGTTCACTTATTGAGTAAAAAGTAAATAATTTTATAATGATATAAATAATGATCTACCATGATAATGATTAACCAAAAGGAATATACTGAATCACAAAAAAATTAGTTGTTACAGGCGGTGCCTTTTAGCGTCCTTTGTTTTGTTAGTAGAATCGATACCCCACCAATGGTGCTTGACCAGTACCTCCTTGGGACACCAAATAAGACATTCAGTATATTCCTCCAATTTATTTTTTGATATGAAGAGTCTTATTTTACGCTAGTCCTCTGTTGGCCACCTCTTCCTTCCTTTCGTAGGACCGGGCGGCAAATGCCTTGTTCGTATCTACAGGAATAGTACCCGGTAGGATAAAGTTCCTTTCCAACATGACCCGGTGGCTATCCTCTGGGCTCGAAATATTCCTGTTGGACGAGGTTACCATCCTTAGAGAACTTACGGTTGGCACCCGTCTGGCTCATCACCTAATCAACTACCTTACCTTACCTTACCTTATCCATATTACCTTACCTTACCTTATCTATATTACCTTACCTTACCTTATCTATATTACCTTACCTTACCTTATTTATATTACCTTACCTTACCTTATTTATATTACCTTACCTTACCTTATCTATATTACCTTACCTTACCTATATTGAACACACATTGTCGAGGCCTTCTGGTCAAGCGTATATAACATTACTATTCGAGTCAACCACAACTAATGACAATTATATAAGATTTCAAGTAGCTATAGAAAATAGTTGATGACCAATGAAGTTTGGTGCCACTAAACAAACAAACCAGTGATGCGGCGAGAGGGATACGCTGGGATCTTTTGAGCTCTGCTTTACCCCTGGGTCCTTTGGGTCTTTTGGCTTCTGCTTACCCCTTTACACGTGGGGGATAGAGTGGGCTCAGGGATCCTCAGGTCGATTGTGTAAATATTGTATATTTTAGAGTGTAAATGTGACTAGAGGCTATATTATTTTATCATTATGTTATTTTATTAACTTATTTTTCATACAGATAGTTTGATTATGTTCATTTTGTTTATCCTTGTCTGTATTAGCAGACCACAATTACAATTGTTCATCAAGCTGTTAAAATTACCAATTACAATTATTTTTATTATTGATATAAATAATATATTAATAAGGTAGATTTTATTACAGATTATCAGTAAAGGAGAAATCATTATCGCGTCATTACTGTGGCTATATGCAGATACATTATTTACCACAAGAAAGGAATTCATAGATTTGAAATTTGAGGGATTAGTGGACCTGCAAGTGCCATATATTTGAATTTCTTACTGAATTATGTCGGCTATTTGAATTAGCTATGAAATCTATTTAGTTACATCCGGCTGCAAAGTACAGACTGGTGAAAAATATTTGCTGACAACTTGGCAAAAATTGTGCAAACAGAAAGTAAAGATGCTTTATGATTTTTAAGTTAGGAAATTAAGCCCACATTTAGTGACATAGTGACATGTAACACTGTATTGAGACCAGACGGTGATAACAATCCGGATATTTTACTACTTCTTAAGGAAGAAAAGTATGCAGACACCATTGAAAGATGGGTGCTATCTAACAAAATCTTCACAAGGTTTTCGTTAAAGATGAAAATTTTCTAGCCTCACTTTTGACTTTCACAAGGTTTTCGTTAAAGATTAAATTTTTCTAGCCTCACTCTTCACCTTTACAAAGTTTTCGTTAAAGATTAAAATTTCCTTGCCTCAACCTTGATCTCCGTCCGTGTAGAAGCTATTTTCGGGCGAATAGAAAGAAGGATTTCCCCTTAAAGTCCTTAAATAATAACAAATAGGTAGTAATTTGTAAGAAATTATATTTTTAAATGAAATTACGTTTTGTCCTACAACACAAGTACTTAACAAAGTACAAAGGCATCGATTACTACTTCGCTTGTATGAATTATTTATAGTAGTGTTAAGTACATGGAAAACCAACTTTATGTAAAATTAAATTAAATGTTCTATTCTTAAAAATTCAATTTTTTACTGAATTTTTTTAAATGAGAGAACTTTTAATTGTATTTTTCACTGTGAAGTAAGCGATCGTTTTATCACATGGTTGTTAGAAAATGTTAAATCTAAAAATTCAGATAAATTTTTAATAATACGGTGTTCATACTTACGTTGTCTACAATTTTATTGGTCTTGTCGCCGAGCATAAGTTGGTAGAGCAGTGTGTTGAATTCGTTTGACTGAAAAAAATGATTTGAATAGTATGATGTATCTAGTTAGTTTTATTTGGTTCATACACTGATGAACTCTGTTGATTTAAAAACAATACTTTATACTATAAATAAAAATCATAAGATCCATAATCCAATTATGAAATCTAGGTAGGGGGAATAAAAAATGGCGGCTGTTTCAAAGCGTTAAAAAAAACTGTTTCATTCAGAGCTCTATATCTTAAAAAGTAGGAAAACACCAGAAAACCTAAGAGAAAGTCATTTAAAGATGAGGAAATTTTCTAAAATATGAGCCCTAAAAGAGTTACTTACGTTAAATAGCTCGAGAACTAGCTTTTTAAAAAGCGACAATTCATAAAAATATTGTATGGGACGTACTAAAAAATCAGTAGTTAGTGAATTTATTTTGAAAAATGTATATCTCAAAAACCATTTGACGTACATATGTCTATTAGCACTCAAATTAAAGCTAGTTTAATGTGCTATAAAATAGTTTATGATGTTTATCTTCGTAGGAGTAATAGTTTACATGAAATTTGCTAGTATAAATTGATTTATAGTTGTTCGGACAAATTTTGATTTGCCAAATTTATATTCATATGTGAATATATAATACAGTAAATGTAAAAGGAGTAAAGAATATTAAATAAAATGGTGTAAACCTAAACATACAGAGTAATTATATAATGATAACAACCGTTTTTGTATTTATCATGCTAATAATATTTTATCTACATGGATAATTGTAATAGTCAAAAAAACATTAGTAACATGAAACAATATAAAGTTAAATAAGTTAATTGAAACATTTATAAAATGGTATCACATATCTTTCTTTCCATACAAAAAAAAGAAGCTTTGATCATCGTATATTATCTCATAATAACAGTTAGAGAGTTTTTTTTTATTATTATTACCTTTTTAATAATAATAAAAAAATATACTGTTGGTTTATATAGTTTCTATATTAGATATTTCAGATTTTCGTTTGTACTTGTAAATATGTATATTAGCAGAAATTATACCTTTTCATTTATTGTTTTTAGTTTAATTGTATTTGGTTTTTTATCATCTTTTCCCCTTTACTTTATCTTCTTATCAGAAGTTAGTCACCTTATCAAATATGTTATATGGTTTTATTTTATTTGTCCTAATTTCATTTTATATATTCTGTTAATTATTGTTATTCATATTTATCTTTTCATATTCATTATTTTCATTATATTTTATGACGTTTTCATTATTATTTTGTATTTCACTCTAAGGTTCTAAAGCCTAATTTTGACGCCTGTAATATTATTCTAAAGGGATCAATTCCAGAATAAATAAAAAATGTTATTATATTAAATCATCATTTTACCGAACTAGAAGACTGAAGTATTTGATATATTAAGGATATAAATATTAGTTAGTTGATATATTCACAATGTAAATTCATGCATCGATTATTTTTCAAAAGGAATATTACCTGTACTATTCACAGTATATAAAACAGGATAGCTAACTAGACATAAAGGAAGCGAAACTAAACTAACTCGATAATTAATAATAAAATCAAACGACAAGTAGAAAAACAAAATTAATTCTAACCTTCCAGGTCTGCTCTATAAACTTCGTCAATTCCTACCACCTACATATTTCCTTATAATCCGCTCCTACCTCACTGATAGAACCTTTAAAGTAAATCATAGCCTAGCCTACTCATCTCTCTTTTCTCAGTCTGGCGGTGTTTCTCAAGGTAGGATCTTAGGTCCCATTCTTTATATGGTTTATACAGCTGACATCCCAATCCACCCTAAGACAATCCTAACAACATACGCTGATGACACATGTATACTTTCTGTAAACAACGACCCAACTAAGGCATCATAAACACTACAGACACACATACCATCTATTGAAGAATGTTGTCAAAACTGGAGAATCAAAATAAATCCTGACAAATCTTATCAGATCACCTTTACTCTCCGTCGTAAACCTCTACCCTCCTGTCCTACAGTATCCTTTCTAAATACTCCACTAACGCCCGTTGAACAGATTCGATACTTCGAAACGAAAAGAAACTGCTCGTAGATTCCGATTGCAACAACACTTACTTGACAAACGCTCTAAACTTCCCATTCACTACAAAAAATTAGTATTCACTACGATAATCAGACCAATTTGGACATATGGAATTGAGCTCTGGGGCTCCACCAAACCATCAAATTCCTCCCGCATCCAATCCTTACAATCCAAAATCCTACGTAAAATCCATGATGCTCCTTCTTATTACGTTACAAATAAACTCATCCACAAAGACATTAACATCCCATTCGTTGCAGATTTGGCCCAAAACAGATATGCGTCTTGTCATTCCAAACTCCTTAACCATCCTAACCCATTAATTCTTAATCTTTCATCCTTAACAATCCCTGATAATCCTCCGAGGCGTCTGAAAAGAAGATCTAAATTAATGTTTGAAGTACCACCGATGGGTGGTTCCTTCTCAAGATTTTCAAGTGTATATGAAACATACAACATATTTACTTATTGTATAATTTTGTACAGTTGTAAATTACATTAAATAAATAATAAAAAAAATTCTAACCTTGTACTTAGCTTGTGCTCCAGAATGAATCAAGCGCCACACCAAGAAAGAATTAATTAGAAACATCATGACGTTTCCACGTATTGTAGGACTTCGCCTGACATCCATTGAGCTTGCGTCCATGTACACATAGAAGAGATGAAGCAAAATATACATATAGCCGTTGACGATAATGATGAGCAATATTTTTGAATAAATGATGTTGATGTTCTTGAAAATCGTGAACAACTGGCCTGTAACGTTTGCGATTTTCTCTAAACTTGCACATTTATTTAAGGAATTCGGCTTTATTCGAATCAGGAACTTTGAACATGATTGAACAAATTCGCTTGTTGTATCGACAAAACAACTGAATTGCCAACAGCTTAAAGCCGTAAGAACAATCCCACCAGTATACGTTACTGCAACGTAGATTTTACCCATTGTGTTACCCCACATATAGAAAGCAGTACCACATACAACAGGGACAATCAACGTCTCCAACAAAAAACTCTTTTGAATGGGTAACTTTTTGACATTTCCCTCCAGTTTTCGAAAGATTGGCTCTAAGGTGTCCAACGCGTCAACTGCTTCAACTAATAAATCCCGATAAAAATAAAAAGAAACGAAAACTAAAAGGGACGAGAATGATTGACATGTAAAAGTAAATATAATGACATAATAATTCATAACTCTCCCTTTCTGAATCATTTTGGCCAAAGCAGGACGAAATTCAGTCCAATTGAAATACATACACACAATCATAATACAACTGGATATTATCAGAGAACGTATAAACAGGTAGGTATCCACTTTTAGCTTATTCTCGATAACCCTGAATGGAAATATACCCAAAAGTGAGGAAGCATTAAAGATGAAATTTGATTCGATGGCTTGGTTGATAGCATGGGACATCGTGTATGAAGTATCAAAAGACTCCTTGTAATGTTGTGATGTAGAATGTCTAGGCATTTATGTCAACCTATAACCACCGGTTCCCGTGTGTTAATGATTGTTCTGTCACATATTGTTTCCTTTTTCCACCTGTCTATCTAATATTTCACTATATATTACGTGTTTCAAATCCACTATCGCTAATGAGAAGTCGTCCTACCTTTCCATTTGACAGCTGAATTTGTTAACCTGAACATTGAATCATCTATTTGTGGTAAGACTTACACTAATGAACCCTACCTGCCGGGGTAAACTTAGAAATTCGCTGTCCCAGGCATTTTCTGTGGAGGACGGGTTTGAGATAGGGGAATTCTCTAGCTCCTCTTCTTTTTATTATGGCATTAGAAGTAGATAGCTACTGAAGGAATAGTCCTTCCATTAGAACTAATCTAGGAGGGACTACTTACAATCGACTGTTCCAACACTTAGCATATGAAGATGATGTTCTCATTGCCGCAAGAACCCGAGCAGCATTAAAAGGAACATTCCAGGAATTGGAAGAAACAGAATATGAATTGGGCCTTAAGGTCAATGAAGACAAGACGGTGTACATGGAAAGTTCAAGAAAGGATAAGGAAGAGAATAGTAAAGTGACGTTGAGAGACCACAGTTTCAGTTCTGTAAACCAGTTTAAGTACCTGGGAAGCCTGGTTACAGATTACAATAAAGTAGAGACCGAAATATAGTTCAGGATAGCTGCAGCAATAGATGTTATTTTTCACTGCAGAAAATACTGAAGTTTAGAGCTCTCTCACTACCCCTCACACGTGGGGGATTGAGTGGGCTCAGGGATCCTCAGGTCGATTGTGTAAATATTGTGTATATTATTTTATCATTATGTTATTTTATTTATTTATTTTTCATACAGATAGTTTGATTATGTTCATCTTGTCTATTATTTTGTTTGTATATATTTTAAGAGAGTTTTTTTTATTATTTTTTTTTTTTTTTATTATTTTAGTATGTATGAGATCATTCATCACTATTACCTATTGCCCACAACTGTGTGGCAGATTGTAATATCTATCAATAAATAAATCTATCCAAAAAAAAAAAAATAAAATAAAAAGAGCTCTCTCTAAAAGGATGAGAGTGGTCATTTACAAAACCATCGTAAGGCCAGTAGTGATCTCTAGGGGAGAAATATGATCCTTGACAAGAAAAGCAGAACAGATGCTCAACTCCCAGGATTTGGAAGGATATGGGGAGTTGTTTCGGAGAATGGAATTTGGAGAAGAAGGAATGATGAACTGATGGATCTGTTCGGGGAATCCAGGATTGTGGCTTTAGTCGAAAGAGCAAGAATAAGATGGTTAGGACACGTTGAGAGGATGTCCGATGTAATATACTTTCCGGCAAACCAGATGGAAAACGGAAAAGAGGACGTCAGATGGCTGGTCCATGTGGAGCAGGATTTGAAGCTCTTGAAGGTTGGCAGATGGAAGGAGAAAGCAAGAGACCGTGTAGATTGTTTGAAGAGGCCCGAATAGTGCCATAATAATATTGTAACGATAAAGTGCAATTCGATGAATCTTCTATTAAAATTGATTAAATTATTAGCAGAGATAATCGATAGTGAATATGATTGAATATGCGACACATTGAATAATTTTTTGGGCTCAAATTACGTTTGACAAAAAATAAAAAAGTAGAATCATAAGGGGAGACCTATAACAAATTTTATATTTTACAAGGGTGTCAAAGACCTACTATTCTTCTCAGCAAAAGTAAGGAGTGAGAAGTTTGTGTTCACATAAATAGGGATTTCCCACATTAATGGAATTGACTGTAAAGCCGTTCATATAATTACAAACATAAACTGAATAGAAGTTGCAGTAAACGCTATTTTCAATTATTTCGTTCATCAATCAATAAAAATCCATTAAATCATTCTTGAGATATTTCTGATATATGTGAATAGTAAGGAGTCCAAAATATATTCACTCTTTATGACAGTATAGAACTAAAATATAATAATAAACTAAAGTTGTATCAACTTGGCTAATGTTTCAATTAATTTTTTTTTTACTCAATTCTACTCAGAACAGTAAATGTAAAATGGATTTCTTTTAAGTAAAATATAAAAATTGATACCAATAAATAATTAATTCTGGTATAATCGTGGAATTTGTTTTTAAAAAATAAAAATATAAAATAATAAATATTACATTGACCTCCCTCTCATTCGCCTTTTTATTTTTTTATTTAAAAGTATTAATGGAACAGTTATATGACATTATATTTGTTTCCCAATTAAATATGAGGGAAGAATACAATCTATGGAGCTTTGCTGCTTTCTACTAGTACAAGAGACCAAGAGGAGAAAAAAGGCAGTTATATCACCCCAATTTTTGATTACTTTAATGAAAACTATGTATAATTACTACTAAAAGCTGATGAGTCTGCCAAGTATAGATAGGAGAAATAAAAAACGGCGGCTGTTTCAAAACGTTTAAAAAAATTAACTTTTCATTCTGAGCTCTATATCTTAAAAACTACAAACAACACTAGGAAACCAAAGAGAACGCCAATTAAAGTAGAGTAAATTTTCTAAAATATGAGCCCTAATAGAGCCATTTATATTCCATTGTTCTTGAGATATAGCTTATTAAAAATCAATATTTCTAGAAAATGTTGTACAGAATGTAATGAAAAATCGGTATTTTTAGATGTTCATGGCTACGAAGCATTTCAGAGTTTGGAAATTCACAAACACAGTTTTTTTTTTTTAGGTTTAATGTTAATGACGATGATGTTTTTATTTGTATTGTTTTTTCTAGGACATATTTTGAAATCATTCTTAGTAATTTCAATATTGATACTTGGGCATTAAATAAATGGTTTTACTCCGAATGTAAATTTTAGTAAATTGTTAGTGTTTAAGCGCGTAAAATTTTTATTTCATTAATTTTATTTTTTATTTATATTAGAAAATTAAAAATTATTCTATTGAGGTTATCTCCTTGGGGAGAGAAACGATAGATAACCGATCATTTTGATCGCTCCGTTCGTGAACGATGTTATTCTTTAGAGGAAAGTGGAAGAAAAAAAAGGATTTGTGGATATTGTGGACTTGTACATATTTTGGTTACTTTTTAATACAATAATATTGTTTTTTTCGTTTTTGTTGATTGTCTCCCAAAGAGGGGAATCCTCCACCACCAGAGTTTCCTCCACTACTAGCCTCTCTTCCAGAAGCGCACGCAACAACACTAGAGTGGATCAAAGTACGCACTGCGACCGCCCAAGACTTGAGGAAGGCAGTTTCTGACCTGGAACGGTTAACGGGGAAAACGGGAGAACTGAGCCACTTCATCCAAAAGGGAGTGACCGACTAATAAGCCGAATTGAAGCAAAGTCTATCGAAACTCTACTCGATGGTTAAGATGCGGAGGCACTAAAAGCAGCGGTCGTCTGCAGAGTGTAGAGGAGCATCCTTAATCAGATTCAGGTGGACGAAGAGACCCCTTGGAGAGTTATCAAGGAGAGATTAAAAAAGGTGTTTGGAGGACGGTGGGCCCCAGAGGAAGACATATTCATGATGATTTGAGGGACAAAGAAACCGAAAGAGTCTAGTGGGTTGACTATATATATATACACACATATATATATA
>NW_027115347.1:135314-137475 GCF_000696795.3 Halyomorpha halys | reverse complement strand
CTTCACTGATTTTTTATGTTATTTATCTTACGGGTGAATTCATAATGACCCCTCTCAAACGTGAAGGCCGTTTTGTGTTGGTCCCTGGGGTGCATTGCTATTTGGTGATATCCAGCTTTCAGGTCAAGGGTGCTGAATATGGTTCCTCCTCCTAATCTGTCTAGAATGCCCTCTAGTCTCGGGATCGGATATTTTTCGTCCACCGTTCTCATTAAGCTTCCGATAATCTATCACGACTCGGTAATTCTCCGACGTTTCCCCTGGTAGACTCTTCTTCTTCACAGCCCACAAAGGGCTATTGTATGGCGACGTACTATCCACTATTATGCCTTGGGCCTTTAGACTCTCTAATTCTTCCCGAATGTGTTGTCGGAGCGCTTGAGGATATCTTCTTTCTTTCACGTACGTAACCATATCTCGCTTTAATGGGATTTCATGGACTGTCTTCCCCAACCTATTTCCCTGCTTGAAGAATATATCTGTGTATTCCTCCGCTATTAACTCCCTCCAGTTACCCGTCTTGTTATCCGCCCCTACTCGCGGTATTCCTCCCCTCGCAAGTCACTGACAAATGAATTTTTTTCCTCCCAACCGAATATCCCATCGGTTTCCCACATTCCTTATTCGCGCCCCCCACCTTTGACAATAAGTTAATCTGATACTCGCGTGGCATGTTCCCCACTACGTGCATCATTAATTTACCTCTGTTAACCCCCCATTCGCCCAGATCTACTATAATTTCCCCGTCCAGGATACAGGGTCCACCCAGGGTGATTAACTTACAATGACACCTGAACATTCGGCTGGGGTGTCCTCTCTCCGTTTCTCAGCTTCTTCAACGCTTCTCGACCCACGATGGTGTTGGAGCTCCCTGTATCGACCAAGCACCGTACTCCTCTCACTTCGATAATAGGCAGGCCGCTGCTCTCGCTCCCCACGTTGTAACTCACCATCGTGCGGCCGCCGCTCTGTCTAAATTCTCCTCAGATCTCTTCCGTGGATCCTCACCTCCCGCTTGCTCTCCTCCATTCGTTTCTCGATGTGTTCGGCCGCCTTGTCTCTCTATCCTCAACCTCTGTACCTGATGCCTCTGATATCTCCGAGATGTCGCTGCTCGACTCGTCTGGTCTATGTGGCTCTCTTAACATAACTTAGGAGTAGTCGAGAGCAAAATGCAAAAAAAAAAAGTTATAAGGAACGAATGAATGTGAAAGACTATATTTATTGAGTCCATTACCGCTGGACCCAATTTATTTTTTAACAATCCAACCATTATTCTATAATATATTATATTGTAGTACCTTACAAGATACGGTTTTCAAAGATAAACAAACTTCATCTTTCGGTATTAGACATTTGAGGCAGCAAGTTACTTATTTTTAAATATATTAATATACAGTTACTAATTATTAAAATACAATAAATTAACACAACAAATAAATAAATATATTAAAATAAAAAATAAATATATAGAAAATTTAAATAATAATTATTTGTTATTTTTCCTATTACCACATTTATTATTTTGTAGCCAGATTGCATTTTGAAAAATCAGAGATGATTTCATAGATCTAAAACACGTTGCGTAGTTAAATAAAAGTTGGATTGAAAAATATATTCCGTGGTTTCAATATTCAGATTAGATTTATATGTACTGGGTTTCCTGTAAGTGTTTACCAATATAACAGAAAAAGACTTGAAAGTGAAATTCTAAAAGACAAATAAGGGTTTCATTGTTGAGTCCCTTTCTTTTCATTATTTTTTTTAATAGAACAGACAAGTAACTTAGTTGGAAAAATATTATTACTTCAAAAACTTATTCTAAAACGTTTCTCCTTATAATAAATTTAAAGAATTATTTATTTATTCTTCTATAACTTATTTTTTGAAGGTATGAAACAGATAATAGTTGTGAATAATTTCAAAAAACCATAACATCCAATAAAAAAATATTAAAAAAGTAAAATCAAACAATAGGCTAAATTCTCACGATTCAGGAAATACTTATAGTAATTATTAATACTAATTAGATAGTACCTAAGAGAAAAAAATTAATGGAAGTTATTTTCAATATTAGTGTAGAAATAAATAATAGCAGAATACCAATACAAATTTACTGTGACTATTCTCAAATTTAGGTATTGCTATGAGAAAGTTAGTT
>NW_027115347.1:132364-133774 GCF_000696795.3 Halyomorpha halys | reverse complement strand
TGCCAGGGTTTAGACAGGGATAACAGCATGAGGGTGGGGGCGATAAGCCGCGAGGAGAACTGGAGAAACGGGATCATGCGCGAATACGCGGATATTTTATTTAAAGAAGGGGAGGTATTGGGGGCAACGGGGGAGACACAATGCATGAGATACCCTTAAAACAAGAAAGAATAACGTATGTGAAAGAATGGCGGTATCCTCAGGCGTTACGAGAACATATTAGAGAAGAGTTGGCAGAGTTAAAAAAACAGGGAATAATTATCAACAGTACGTCACCCTATAATAGTCCCCTGTGGGCGGTTAAGAAAAAGGCAGCACCGGGAGATAACAAGGAAAAATACCGGGTTGTGATTGATTACCGTAAATTGAACGAAAAAACGGTCGACGAAAGATATCCCATTCCACGTTTAGAGGACATATTGGATAGATTGGGAGAATCTACCATATTTAGTACTCTCGACCTTAAAGCTGGGTTTAGATTAAAATGCATCCATGAGTTTACCAGGATGCCTTTCGGGCTTAAGAATGCTCCGATCACTTTTCAACGTTTAATAGACGAGTTCCTCCGAGGAGGAGATGAAGCCATGTGTCAGGTGTATATGGATGAACTGATCGTTTTTAGCAAAAACGAGCGCGATCATGAAGCCCATTTGAGAACCGTATTTCAGAGAATTAGGAAATTTGGTCTCAAACTTTTACAGGAGAAGTCGGTGTTAGGGCAGGAACAAATTAGCTTTCTGGGACACACGATTTCAAGTATGGGGGTTCAACCAGACGCGCGCAAGGTAGAGGCCCTTCAAAATATAGCGGTACCTAGGGACGTGAAAGGAATTAGGTGGTTACTAGGGGCTCTCAATTACTACAGAAGATTTGTACCAGAAATGGCAGAACACTTGGTCCCCCTCAATAATTTGTTAAAGAAGGACACTAAGTTACTGCTGACACCGGCTATGGAAAGCAATATCCTCTAGAGGAGGAATCCTCTAGTGAGACTTCAGAAGCGTCTGAAGCATCGGAAACAGAAATAGAAGAAAAAGGGAGGAAACGCACTGGCGAAATGAGAAGTGGACGAAAGCGAGTAGGTGTAAGGAGAAGGTCCTACGGAGAGGTCTGAGGAGGGTGGCAGCAGAGCGGCGGCCACACGTTGTTAAATAACAACGTGAAGAGAGAACGCAGCGGTCTGGCTATCATCTGTGTGAGAGGCGTGACGTGGCTGGTAGATACCGGGAGTTCACACACGATTCTGAGTCGAGAGGCGCTTGAGAAGTGGAACGACAGCAAGACGAAACTTCAGGTATGTTCATGTCAATGTCAACTAATCACCCTGGGTGGGCCCTGTAGTGTGGAAGGGGAAATCGACATAAATCTGAGTAAATGGGGGGTTCAGGGGGACCTAAGGTCCATATCGTG
>NW_027115347.1:118722-128819 GCF_000696795.3 Halyomorpha halys | reverse complement strand
TTAAGGAGCAATAACTTCAGAAATACAGTAGTGTTATTTCAGTCTAATTGCGTGCTTTTGCTCTGCCCTGAACCTTGTTTTTTTTTGTTTTTTTCGTTACAGTTCCGACAACTCGTAAGTTATAAATATAGGATTACTGAACAGAATAAAGCAGTCCATCTGCGCATGCGCTAGTAATGCTCGGAGTTATGGCGAGTAGTGTCGAGTCATCTAGGGGCACTCTCTAGAACTATAGTAGCTCGTACAACTGC
Organism: Halyomorpha halys; assembly: GCF_000696795.3. Lineage (NCBI taxonomy): Eukaryota > Metazoa > Arthropoda > Insecta > Hemiptera > Pentatomidae > Halyomorpha > Halyomorpha halys. The sequence continues at coordinate 128,568 of NW_027115347.1, read as the reverse complement.
CGCAAGATAGCCGCCTGGTCATGGCACGTCCCCTGGATGGTGCTGTGCTCTTGCGGCGCCAAATAGAACTGTTGTTATCAGCTCTTTGGCGGGAAAGGGAGTCACTTTTAGTTGTCATTGGTCTCTGGTTAAGAGATTACATCAGATTGTGAATTTTTGGTAGACCTGCAATCGTAATTTACAACCTGATAGCGATGATTTGGTAGATCTTTGCACACACAATATGAGGTTCACGAAAGTCGGAATGTCCATTTTCTTTTTACTGGTAGGTTTTTCAATTTTTATAGCCCATGTCTTCGGTTTGATATCTGTGAATCAGGAAGAAAAAAATAATAACGGTTTGAATTCAGCCTCAAAAAATCTTACAATCGGTGATTCTTTTGATCATCTCATGTGGTTTGTTCAGGTTGGTATTTTTATTTTTCAATTTAAATTAACTTCAGTAGATTTTATATTCCATTCTGAACCCATTGAAAATCTGCAGGTATCAGATCTACATCTAAGTCAGTTTCGTGATAAGACCAGAGGGATATCCTTATTAGAACTTTGTGACTTTACTTTCAAACACATCGATCCATCACTTATTTTGGCTACTGGTATAACCCTCATAAATTGTAAACGTATTTTTAAGAAACAGTTGATTTACTTCATATCTCTTTAGGTGATCTCACTGATGGATTTACAATAAACAGATTCGCTTCTTTGCAATTTCAAGAAGAATGGATCATGTACAAAGAGATTTTGAACAAATGCAGTACTGTGAAGAAAATACCTTGGCTAGATATTAGAGGAAATCATGGTATAGTCATCATGTAATTTACATCATCCAATCACCCATTTTTATGTATTAGATCTAATTCATTTTCATTTTAGATAACTTTAATGTACCTGATGTGTCGAAGAATTTGTTTCTCAAGTACTCAATGCAGGGAAGAAACCATTCGAGATCTTACCTGCATAAGATGAAAGTTGGCTCTGAAACTTATGCTTTTGTTGCTGTCGATGCCTGCCCTGATGTTGGAATCAAGATGCCATTTAATTTTGCTGGAATGCTGTCTGATAAAGAAATTGAAAGCCTCATAGGATTTCGTCGTGAGTTGCAAGATGTCAACTACACCGTGTGGTTCGGCCATTATCCCACATCATGCATTATTAGCCAGCCTGAGGTAAGTGAATTAAATAGAGTTCAAATATTGCTAATTCATAACGAGTGAATATTATTCAGTTTAAAAAAAAAACTTTTAAAGTGTCATTAAATGCTTAAGTAGACTTAATGTAGCACAAATATACTAATATATTTCAGACACCGATACAAGGAGTCCTATAAATGCTATAGAAAATAGTTATTTTCATTAATTATAGTAAACAGTGCGATGTTAAGGCCAAAATATCACAGAAAATGTGTATAAAACAGAATTATGATTATCAATTAATTAAAAATGAATACTTGTTATCTATATATTTAAAGGTTTAATCTGGACCTTTAAGTGTCAAAAGCAAAATAAAATATTAAGACATTTCGAAAGATGAATAACAAATTTAAGGATGTAGGGATAAAACATTTTTTTTTTCAAATTTGAGTTATCAGAGCCATCTGTTAGGGTGTAATGAAAGCTACATCGATTGATTTATTTGAAAAAATAAAGAGAAGCTTTAATTTTCTAAAGAAACTTAAAAGAAATACCTATATATATCAATTACCTCTGACTCATTATTTTTCCTTAATATCCTCCTAGTATTTTCAGATAATTCTGCATTGAAATTAATTAATTTCAGCATTTCATTTGCTAAAATAATAATTGACATTTATTGAAAGTATTTTTTATGTTAATTTTTTTTTTTAATATCAATTGAAGTATATATTCATTATAGCAATTTTTATAAGTGGTGTTAGTAATTAAGGATAATATATATCTTATTATTTTTGTCTCAAGGGTACATTAAATTTAAATATGCCATCATTCTTGACTAATTTAAATGCTAGTTAAAAAAATGATAAACAACTTCATGTAAAGGAGTTGAAAATAGAGAGACAAATTTTTTTTAAACCAATGTACCTAAAGATTTGGTTTAATGTCGATCATTTTAAATATTTAGAATTCTACTTCTTTAATATAAATAAAATGAAGGTAATAATAACATTCCTTTTTTTAAAATCATTTTTCCCAGAAAAGATTTTAAATATAATATTAAATAATTCACATTATGGAAAACATTCCTTTTTCATTTTTTTTTGTTTGTTTTATCTTTCAAATATAATAATAAGAAGTTTTATCTTTCAAAAATAGTAATAACTCCTCATAACATTAAAGAAATAGAATGTATTCTTTTAAATAAAGATATCATCAATAGAGGTCAAATTGCTGTCAATCCTCAGTTAATATAAATAAGCAATATAGTCTATGGTGTGCTTTAACCTTCTTAAAATACCAATTATAGTTTACTAATTTACATTAATTTCAATTATAAAATAATCAATTTTTATAAATTTCATTTCAATGACCTGGGAACATTTTGAAATACTCCTCTCAAAATAGTAGAAGAGAACAATTACAGAATCCAAAGGACATTTGCTAAAACTCTGTCACTAAAATTCTGACATGGAGCGACTCTGCAAAAAAAATAAAATATATATCTAAATGAGAAAAGGCAAAAAAATTAAACAAAATGATTGCTCTTAATGCTAACAATGTAGTGAAACCATATACCTTCAATACATGCAATCCATAAAGAAGCCCATATTCATCATGGAATTTATAAATGACTGATATCCTTACAGGTTTTTCTATATGATCCCTTAAAATAAATTTAATTTAATTTAAATTAAAGTGTCTTTGACCTCTTAAAAAACCCTCAGTACACATTTTTACTAATTATATTTTTTACTAACTTCGATTTAGTTATTTTTATTTTGCAACATTTAATTTGTCTTATCATTGACGATTATATTACTGAAAAGCTAACTCACTATTATTTTCTAACTGTTTATTAATACATATTTACGTTTATTATAAATAAATTTACTGTTTATTCCAACAAGTAACAAAATAAAAAGTGTTAAGATGTGATTTACTGTCATAATCTCTTAAAAAAAGGACCCCATTTCATTGGAAATTCCAGATTTACATAAACTGGAGAAGGTTTGATAAATAACAATACCCTCCAAAATTAGAAGACAAGCCACTGTTAAGGACATCGAAAATCAAAGTTGCAGATGTTATCAAGAGAGAGAAGGCTCGAACCCTCTTTATCTTCTTGTTAATGTTATTTCTTAATTAATATTCTAATTTAATCTTAAAATTTCACAGATAAGAAATATCATCGCTTCTGACCAAAAAAGTATGGCTTATTTATGTGGTCATTTCCATACTTTCATGGGTTTAGCTCCCGGTATGTACAGTTTACAAAAAAGTGGCTTTTATGAATTGGAATTAGCTGATTGGCTAATAAATAGAATGTAAGTGTTAAATATGAACACATCTTGGTCTACACTTGTATACAAGTTGGCTTCTCTGCTTAAAGTTCATTTGATAATGTGATAATTTCACTTGCTTTTTGTTGTTGATTTCTGCTATTACAACATTAACACCATCCCGTTTTTATATATTGCTTTATACTATTTTTTTTATTTTTTTATAAACCTATGATTTAGAAGGTGGCTGAAAAAAGGGCACATACCACTAGTAGTATTTTTTAGATATAACAATAAGTTTTTTATATACGTGCAGTAATTATGAAGAGCATCTCTGCTATTGTTTTATATTGACTTATTTTTCTACTTTTTAAAAATGAAACAGAATAAGCACAATACCAAAAGAAATTAATTAAATAATCAATATGTAAATTTATAAAAAGAAATGTGAAATTTATAGTTCCTTTTTCCATCAAACCTTTTCATTTCTTCATTAGGTAGAAATGAACTCAAACTATGGCATGTATGTTAATTTCTAAGATTTATTCAAATGTAAATAAAAAATATTTTTACTGCTAGCATAGTTAGAAAGTTTGGCTATTGTTTTGTTTAATCACTGTTGTTTTGTTGAATTTCACTACTAGTCTTATTGGATCTGGATTTTTGTTAGTTATTATAAAACATTGGATTTATTATGTTTATACTGTAGTTGTATCTTTGAGGACCTCATGTTGAGCCTGCTCCATATATGCTTGATCAGACCAAAGAATATCTATTGGTAGTTTCAATCTTTTTCCTAGTTCTTGCAGATGTGTTTACAAAATTTAATTCTTTGGCTCATGTGTAATTTAACTGATTTTGGAAAAATTGTTCCCATTTTAGGATTATTTAGTACAGAATCTGTTTAAAAAAAAAAAAAAAAAGTATTAAAAATTAGAAAACGAACTTGGCTGGTTTGGGAATACAACAACTCTTGATTTGAGTTGTTGTATTCCCAATATATGTTGTTTTGATGTTAAATTTTCCTTTTTTTTTGCTAATAATATAATTTTTAAATTTCTCTGTTGTAATTATTTTTGTAATTAGAGATATTACTTTAGTTCTGACTCACCAATTTTCTATTTAATGTTTGCTAGGTTTAGGGTCGCTGCCATAGATCATGGACTCTTATCTTTTGTTGATGTGAAGCACAATGATTGGCCCATAGTCCTTCTTACCAATCCGAAGCATGCTCTATTTCAGTCGAGGCGTGAACCCCTTAACGCCATGTTGTCATCTACTCACATAAGGTAATTATTTTTTTATTTATGCCTGTTTCTCTTTATTATTACTTATGTATTGTTACTCATGAAAATAATTAGTAGGCATCAGTTGTATTTTGTATTGAAGATTCATTTCCTTTTAAATACAAAATGAATTTAATAATTATTTACCCTATTCACTTATCTCAACTCAGCAAAGTCGCAAGTCACACCTTGTTGGATCTATGAATAACAGCTTACCGCATATTGGTCTTTGCACACTCATAGACCTGTACTTTACATGTGTTGGATTCAATACCTCAATTGGCCTAATACTTAATACCAATAAGTTGAATCAAAAATTTTTTGGCTTGGAACAATTACTTGACAGAGGAAACAGTGACCTGACTGTGAGGGACAGTAACTTAATATTGCTTCCCCTATACCAAAGATAGGCATTGTATTCATACAGGAAATAGAAAAAATCAATTTCCTCTGAGTTGATAATTTTCATTGAAATTATGTATTTTAGAAATCAAGGAACAGATTTGGTTCCATGTCTGTCTGTAATCAAATTTGTGTTGGGCTATAATTAATCCAACCATCAATCTGGTTTTTCAGGCATTGTGTCATTGGTTCCACATCATTTGTCTTACCACCCTAATTTCACTTATGCATGCGTAAAATTATATTCGTGGGTGCACATATATTTTGATTGTACTTTTTATCTCTTATTTTATGTATTTATGTACTCTTATACAAAAACTTCATTTTTCAAAAAAATTTCTTTCAAGAGATAAAGAGATTAATTGTTATAAAAGTGACTTTATTTTTTTCATTGCTCAAAAATATTTATGTTTGATGAGGCATAGAGATACAAAAGGAATTAAACCTAAGTCTTAAAATATTCAGAAACATACAACATATTTACTTATTATATTATTTTATACAGTTGTAAATTACATTAAATAAATAAATAAATAAAAATAAAATAATCAAGTAACCCAAAAATATGCATGATTCAGGGATTTATCTCCTTCCAAACTTTGAGTATAAAATTATAATAGAATGGAAAGGTTTTGAGGTAAATTAATTCCTCAGTTATATAGCATATTTTTGGATTTTAAGGGAGCTTAATCCCTCAATTATATGGCATAATTTTGAGTTTTATAGGAGCAAAAAAAAAAAAAGGAAAAATTGACAAATCCCATTAAGATAGAAAAAGCCAGGACCACACGAACTATCCCGATTGCAAGTTTATGTTTATGACTTTAAGACTATTGTATTCTTGGCAGGAAATAGGTCAGTATTTCCATCTCAATAACCCCAAATATGTATTTTTATAGCAAGGGAAAAATAAAAATGTTTTGTTCAAAATTTTCCCCCTTTCTTGTATTACTTTTTCTTTTTTCTTTAAAACACAAAAAATAGTGATAACACTTCAACTCAAGCCTACCAATGTACTAAAAACTTGGAGATGTAGGTGCGGTTATAGAGTGCTGTGAGGAATACGATGGCCTTTCGGAGAAAGTGCTGCATAATTTCAGAGGTAATTAAGTCATAATCCGAGGACTTATGCTTCGGTAGGTTACTGATTTCATTTTGTACTTCTTTGGGGGTGAAAGATTTTGGAAGCAGAAAAAGTGGCAAAGGTATATTTAGATATGATAGGATGGTGGAGTCATGTTTTTGATTATAGAGGTGTGAGTTAGGTCTGAAGGTATATATAGTCACCAAATCGTTCTCCTTTTTGTTCATCCGTGATATCATAGGCAGCAGTTGGAGTAATTTTCAGTGGATGGGAAGCGTGCTTTTCTCGGAGAAGTTTTCTGGTTGATCTCCACAAACTTCCGTCTTCAATATTTAAAGAAGAAATATAATTATCAAATTGTTTGGCTTTAAACCAACGTAATTCCGTTTTCAGCCTATTGTTAAGATAATTATATTCTTTTTTGTCTGCATTGAGTTGTGTTCAGTGCCATGGTTTTCAAGCTCTTCATTTTTCCATTATGAGTTGTCTAATGAAAGAAGGGTATTCTGGAAGGATGTGATCATTTTTAGCTGGAGGAGGTGGTTCTCTCCATATCTGATACAGCGATAAGGATGATGGCAATAAGTTTTGGTATGCCCAAGTGCTTGACATTGAGTGCACTGGACTACTGCTAATTTTTTTCGAGGTTCTTCAAAGTCGACGCGGCAATGAAATATCTTTTTTATATCATAGATAGCCTCTGAATATGTATCCGGCTCAATGTCGACGAAGAAAATTGGAAGTGGTGACTTTTATGCATTCCTTTGGGGTTGAGTGGTGAAGATGTTTAATCACTACCCACCGTGCTATTTGATCTGGTAATTGATAAGTGTGAAAATTAGCATTATGGCTTTCCAGAAAATGAACAATAGATCTGTAAGATGATGGCGTGGTAGGATATATTATCACTTCTTTCAGCGTAGACTTGAGCTAATATGAGTTAGGTTCACGAACAATCTCAACTAACCTAACCATCTCTCTAATGTTAGCTACATTATTTAATATTATTGGTGGTGGTTTAACAGTTTTTTTAATGGTTTCAGAACCATTATTAATAGTTGACAAATTATTAATAGTTTCAAAATCATTATTAGTTGATAGAGCACCAAAACTGTTATTGAGTGGTAATTCATCTTTTTTAGGACATTTTCTCGGATCTTGATTCATAGTTGATGAATGTTTGCATCCTGTCACTAATTGCCAACTATTTTCTGTAATATTGGCCTTAATAATTAGTAAATTATGATTAGCATTTATTACTTACCTCCAATGAGGAGCTTTGCTGTGTTTCCATTGGAAGCTCTTCCGACTTCATAACCCTTTCTTCTTTTACCTTTACCAGCCGAAGTGAATATGGTCAAGTGTCACTGTCACTGTAATCTAATAAATAATTTATTTATTATATTACAATTAGAATTAGCAATGTATGTGTGTGCTTAGATATAGATATAATTGGATCCTTATTTTAATCATATTCTGTATCATCTTGTTTTATTTTCATTATTCTATTAATTCAATAATTCTAAATTTGCAGCTTTATTATTCACTTCAAGATCCTATCAGTTATTTTTATTATTATTATTGTTTATTTAATTTTATTGAATTTTTTTAAATAATTGTTATTATTTTTGTTTTTATTTTTTACTTCATTTTCATTTTAGTAGTTGTTAATTTAATTATTAACTGTATCACTTGAAATCAATTCATATTGTACTTATCTAGCTTAAAAATTGTATTGTCTCCACAGGCCCTAATAGTCTTAACTATAATATTTACATTTCACTTATGTCTATCATTTTTATATGTTATTTTGGCACTGACCGTTAGATGTTGTCATTTGATCGGACCATATTGGATGTAATTTTTTAAATGAATAAAATAAAAAAAAAATACTTTAGTATTTTTTGCTTAAAATTTATCTCAACATAATTATTTCAGGGTTCTTGTGTTTTCTCCTGATAAAATTGATTCTGTTAAGATAAAAATCGATTCAGATTCTTGGAATAATGCCTCACACATTTCTGGGCCGCTGTATGTATTGCCTTGGGAACCTTTTAAATATTCTTCAGGAATTCACAATATTGAAGTTAGTTTTTCTTTTTCATTTTCCTTACTATGTGTCTTTAATTTACCATCATAAAGTTTATATGTGTTTTTAATTTTCTAATTCATCTCATATTATTTTGTAGGTTCTTGTCTTAGATTTATATGGCCGTGAAAAAGTAGTAAATCAGCCATTTTCACTGGATGGTTCTCAGTTGGAGTTCAAACTTTTTTCAAAAATATTATTAATGCTAAAGTTCAATACAATTGTAAGTTCCATAAATTTCAGGCATTGCCTTTATATAAATTAAAATAGCATAATATTAAATACAGAAACCAACTGTATATTTTTATATTAGAATTTGTTTACAATTAGTGTAATTAAATTTTTTATGATATTAACAGATGTAATTCATTAAATTTGAATTCGTAATAGTTACAGGTTTGGTTCGGTTTGGCCGTTACTTTCTGTATTCTTCCTTTCTGCCTTCTTCGATATCTCAACAAGCAAGTTTTGGGTAACAACAATTAATTTTGATTTGATTTCTCCTTTGTTAGCTCATTTATATATGTAAAAAAAAAAACCCACAGATCTCCAAGTTTTACAAAGGAAATTTCATTTGATAAGAGAAATTTTAAGTTTTGATTTATCTAATACTGTAAAAGTTCTCTTAGTGGAAACACCATAAGGGATAATGTTATTAAGGTCTCAACTGTTAGTTGACCTTACCTTGTTAAGGTACAAATTTAATGTTTTTCAATCCGATGCAAACACCAATTTTATTCTATTACATTTTTATTTTTTAATAAAAATAAATTGTTGCATAACAATATAAAATTCTAATATGTTTCATTTTAAAAACTTTGTTTTCATGCAAGTAAAAATAACAATATTTGATTTGAATTCTCATTTTCACTGAAAATGAAAAATTTACATCGAAAGTAAAATTCATTTTGTAGCTTATTTATTTATGTACATAATTCTATTATCTTCTCTGTCGGTGTCTTTTATAAATAGAAGTTACACACCATTTATTTAATTTTAACATTTAAGAGAACTTGTAACTTTTTTTCACTTTTGTGGAAGTATTTTTGCACCCCGTAAAAATTATAGTAATTTTCTCTTTTTTCTTTATTTCAGATGGTAAATTAGAATTGGAATGCCTTAGAAAGGACTCGTTCATTCATCACTGGTTGAAGAGTCTATGGATCCTTTCTAACATGAATTCACTTTTCTATCCCATGTTTTTATATCCCATTTATATTACTATTGGTAAGTTATTTCTCTATCATTATTTGTAATTATTTAAGATCTATTTCTATTATATTCCTTTCTATTTTTGCTAATACTACTTACATGTGTGCGTATGTGTAAACTGCTTGACCCAAAAACAACAATGCGTATGGAACTGAAATTACAAATTTAGGGGAAATTACATATATCCTATGTATAAGGGATGTTAGGTTAACCTTTTCGTTGAAATCGGCTGACCAGAAGTGCCACTTTACAGAACCGATTTTTCACATTTTTTCAAAAACTACTCTAAAAATTTTGATTAAAGCTACTAAATCAATATACTATACAATGAGCCTTAATATCAGCTAGGTCTTATGTCATT
>NW_027115347.1:106857-117302 GCF_000696795.3 Halyomorpha halys | reverse complement strand
ATATTTTAAAAAATCATCCTCTTAAATACCTTTAATTTTCTTTATTTGAAATAATTATCCATCTCACATTCTTACTAGTCATTGAAAATGAATAAATATAAAATATGAAACCCTGTGATAGTTAATTTAAGGAGATAATAGAAAAACAAATTATAGCTTCAAAACCCTTTTTTGTAAATGAGAGTAGTAATGTAGATATATACCGTTGGAGAACCAAAGATTTTATAAATAGTTATGTCCAACATATAAACTATACAAGGTAATGGAAGATTATTAAAAACGTGTAATACAAAAAAGTATAGTTATTAAATAGTTTGGCTAGTGTTATCAATCTTTTTATATAAAAGCATGGTTATTATATAGTTTGGCTAGTGTGATCAATCTTTTTAAATAAAGTTATAGTTATAGTATAGTAGTATATAATATATCTCTATATATTTAAAAGAGAGCTGTTGAATCTTTGTCCTCGATAGACTTGGTTATTACTGGACCAATTTATGTGGGGCTTTTTGCTATATGTCCCATTCCGCCATGGGAAGGTTTAAATATGATGAAATCATGAGATTTTTGAGCAGAAAAAAATTTATGAACAAAATTAAGCATAAGGCTCGGAGTAAAGTAGTTTTTTAGTTAAGTAAATTTTTTTTAGAAAAAAGAAAACCATATTCGTTTTTAGGGTTGTCCCAAAGTACTAATTACTATTTTTGGAAGAAATTAAAAATCATTCATTTTTCACTTCAATTCCATCCCTACATTTTTTTTTCCTCCATCGACTATTTTTCACATAATCGTTAATAACTCCACTCCCTTTTATCCGATTGTCATGTTAATAGAACTGTTGGAAAGCTGAATGTCTGCTCTTATAGCCGAAATCGACAAAAGTTAAATTTGGTGCTTTTTTGAGGAGAAAATGTGGGTTTCAAATAAGGGGATAAAATTCTCACGTTTTATTTTATATCTCCGGTTCTAATTTGTTTAATTAGATCCACTTTGTGCCTTTTGGTGCAGCTTTTGGAGCTCTAAAAAACTGCCAAGGTTGGTGTACATTAGTCGAGCAGTATTGAAGTTGTTTCCATTTTTTGGATTTTTAAAAAGAAATCTAAGGCGATGTAGGGTGAAAATTTCGGACTAAAAAATTTTATTTTCCCATTTTTCCGACAATTCGTATATAGGGGTTTCTCGAGCTGCTGAAAACTAATATCAGCTTTGTTTCACTCCTAAAAAATCTTTTACCGCAATTTGTACAGTAATTCCGTATGATTTTTTTCAATATTTTGAAAATTATGTGGCACCGGAAGAGTTCTGATTTAAAAACTATTTATATTTTAGGTAGTATATACATGGAAAATACAATTGCCTCAAAGAAGAAAAAAAATCACCAAAATTGGACCAGTATTAATGATGATACCGCAAAGTTTGTCGTTTTCAAATACGTAAACATGGCCACCGTCTTATCACATATTCTCTTCTCTATCTGTATATATAAAAGAGAGCTGTCGAATCTTTGTCCTCGATAGACTTTGTTATTACTGGACCCATTTACTTGCATTTTTTTTTAAATACCAATTTTCTCTACTAAAAAATCGTTTACCATACTTCCATATGTCATTCGGTGTGTTTTACGTGCATTTTGTTTTCAAAATGTTCGATTTCGTCATCAGAAGGTTTAGAGATAATGAAATCCCTGAATTCGCGAAGATAAAATATTTTGAAGAAAATTGAGATATTAATGTAATAAAATGAATTAGTGGACTTTTTTTTATTGCTAAAAAATACTTTACAACTCTTTGGTTCTGTTGTTTAGATATAGTAATAATATTGAAGCACAGTGAGAGTTTTTGTTTTCAAAACTATATATGTCACTAAATCTTAATGTTACTTATTATTATCTTTACTTACTTAACTACTCCAAAATATGGTGTAAATTGGTTGAGTAATGTTGAAGCTATTAATATTTTTAAAAAATAATTATGATTGCAACTTTATGGCATGTAATTATTCAATTTATGATACCAAAGCATAATAATAAAGTATTTCAAAATTTTTAATTTTAACTAAAAGAGAAGAGAAAGGAATTTATTCATTCATGCTGCCCAAATACATCGGGTTGCCACATTACACTGATCAATCCGTGATCGGACATATATAAATTACATATTTTTAAATGATATAATATAATAGAAAGATAACATTTTTTTTTTCACAGTTTTCTTTTACAATTAATTCCAGTCTACAAACTAAATACAAGTTTTTCAATTTATTCTTTCCCTTCCATTTCACAACCCTTATTTCATTTTATCAACAAATTTCCCTATATAACAAATATTAAAATATTAAAAATAATAAAGTAATAAATAAATAAAACAACAAATTAGATATGCGATGCATGCATGCCATCCCTCCACTGGATAACTCCCCTACTCATTAATTTCCATGCATGTGGTGGTGGATGATTCCCAGAGAGTCAAGTATATTCTCTGTCATCCTAGCCACGTCCCGGACATCGACCCCGAGTTCCTCCATGAAGCTCCTAGTTGTGTTGGGAATCGTTCCACGGGCTCCAAACCAGAGGCCTCTCACATTGAAGTCTCGTTCTCTGAAGCCCTCACGGAACTTCTCCTTGAGGATAGGGATACATTTATCGTAGATTTCCTTCTTTTCCCTGGTGAAGGTCGTTATTTTCATATCTCAAGGTGGGATCCAGAATGATTGTTGATTTCCCCTTCTTAGGAAAAACAACTATATCCGCATATCTTGTGGATCCATCTGTATCTACACAGTAGACCTCGTTAAAGCAGGCAAAATCTCTTTCTTTTAGGAGCTTCATTAACTCATATTTCACTCTATGATGTAGGTGTGTTATAAGGAGGGAGTTGTTGGAGTATTTCCCCAGCACATGTGCTGGTGTTTCTGGCTCTCTGTTGCATTTGCGACAGAGGGACCCAACTTCTCTATCCTGTCCACTGACACCTGGGGCTCCACGTAGGGGTGCATAATTTATATTAAATTTCAGGGCATTGGACCATTTAGAGCCTGTAAGTATTTTTTTATCGTATATAAACTTATTTGCTCTCGGGGTCTCTTTGAAATGGCGTACTCCAATGCCTTGCCACCTGCAATTAGTCCATTCCTCAAACACACTTTCACGTAGCGTCTGTCGTAGAGCTTTCACACTCCGATGCCCCTGATCAACGCCCAGTCTATCGGCACATTCAGCAATCTCGGCTGAACAATCGAAAGTGGACTGGAACAGAGCATCGGGTACATTTGACACTGCTGAGCAATGGACCTGTGTTGAAGGGGAGCCTCCCATTGGCAGCGGATCAAGCCTAGACCTCTGTATCTCCTCGGAGCATACAACATTGCCGTGGAGGTGTTCGCAGGGAGCCCTATAATGGCTTTAACACTTCTGCGAATCATTGTGTCGATGCCATCCAGGATTTCAGGACGTAGCTTTGTGAGGGGAGCAGTTAGGAGAGGATATGTAAGACCTGGGAACACATATTGGTTGACAATGTTGACCTTCTGCTCGGGTGCTGCAAGCACGAGGTGACGAGCTTATCCAGATTCTTATTCAACTTTGTCACCGAATCCTCGTTGAACTGTAGCTCTCCCGAGAATGTGCATCCTAAATATTTTATAGTGTCGCCTTCTTTCATTGTTAGAATGCTATCTCTGTTCTCGATGGAGAGCTTCATCAATTCCAGCTCTCCTTTATTTATGATGATGCCCACACTCTTTTGAGGATTCAATACCAAACCGATTTCTTTGAATGTCCTCTGTACGCTATCAGTAACTCTTTCCACAGGAACCTTGTTGCACGCTGAAACCGCCTAGTCATCCGCGAACCCTGTGAGGACCACACAACTTTGGTCACTATTGAGCTTATATCCATATTTACTTACAAAGTTTTGCTCACACAGGTCACGGTATCGATGGTCTATGCCCAGGTTGAATAGTGACGACGACAAGGGGCCGCCATGAGGTACTCCACGCTTTACTCTGATTTGGCTTGTTGAATGGGCACCTACATTTATTTTGGTGTTGTTTGTTGTAAGGAGAGCTGAAATCACATTTCTAAGATCTGGCGACACACCCCTCGCCTTCAGTGAGCTCACAATATGATCATGGCCAAGATTGTCAAAAGCACCAACAACGTCGAGAAATACCACCGCGCAATTACTTTTCTTACTGCTTGCATCCTTCAAAATTGCATCGATAATACTCGCGTTGACGAGCACTCCCAGAAGGCCCTTTATAAAACCCCTTTGATTTTTGTGGTAGGTGACCTGTTTTCTAAGTTCATAGTCAAGCACCTTCTCAATAGTTCGGCGCACGATTGAATATATCGTAATCGCCCTCCAGGATGATACATCATTTGCATCTCCTTTGCCTTTATATATCAAAATCGTGAACTCCCCCAAGTGGTTCTGGTACATCGGCCACCTTCAGCATTATCTCCGTAATTCTCTTAATTATATGGGCTATATTAAAGAACTTTATTGTGCGGATTAAAACACCATCCGGCCCCAGCGATGTATCTAAAGAGGTAGATTTTATGGCTTTCTTTATTGATTCAGTTTCTACTGAGATCAAATTCGGCATCAGGGCCTGTTCTTCATACTCCACACGCTTACAGAGATTTTCGCTTTCAAAAAGGGTCTTATAATACTTCTCAATTTCAGCCACCTTTAAGGGACATTGCTTAGGAGCGTCGGCATTCGTGATATTTTGCACTACTTTTTTCCTTCTATTGTAATAGTTGTATTGTGCAACATCGTACTGATATTGTTCTTGCCGACGACTTCGGTCTGCTTTATTGGCCCTCTGCGGATTTGATACTTTTCCAGCACCTTTGTCCGCCATATTAGATTTATTTTTCTTCCTCATTTTGTAAAATTTGATGGCTAGGTGCTGGGGGCCTGGCAGTTCCATATTGATTGTCTTTAGAAATATTAGAAACTTGCCTACGGCCTCTTCAAAATCCGCAGTATTTGTGGTATTTTGTTCATGTAGGCTTTTGAAGCAGACCATTTTTCAATATCTTCCTTTATTTTAGATTTTTCATCCTCTCCATTTTTAGGACCTGTTACCTTATTATTCCCTTCAGTGTGTTATTATTAGCCTCCCTGGGATGCTTCTTTGCGATATGGGTTCCGAGTCCTCTTTCACCCTTAAAAGAGATATAGAGATAATAGAGATAATGAGAGTCCACATATAGGACAAACCTTATCCTGAGGGCTTGGGCTTTTGTCTTGTTGTTCGCCGCCCACCACCATGATGCTGCCTTGGGCTTTCGGTGGACGAGGAAAAACATCTTCAATGGAGATAGTCTTTCCTAAAACTACCCTGTCTGCATCTGGCCATTCTACTTTTACAAAGTCCTTTTCACCACCCACATCATAGTAGCCACAGACATCAGAGAGACAACTGCCTCTTGAACTGTCCCTCCTGTCCTCAGAACCCATACCGTCTGACCCACTTCTATTTTTTCTTTGATTTCATATTCATCTTCATTCGTTTTTATTCTTTCTAACTTTTACTTCTTTCCTTTTTATTTATTCTTTTTCCCATCCAAGATTACCCTGCACGTGCATCGTTAAAATAATTGATTAAAATACAATTAAAATTCTTATATGTTAAAATAAATAAGTAAATTACTAAAATACAGTTAAAATTCATGGATATTAAAATAAATAATATTGCAGCAAAAAAACCAAAAGACATGCATACATGCACTTACATCGCAATATCTCTATCCCTATTACTCCCTACAATATAGTTTTAAGTAATAAAAAGATTATAAATAAATAAATGGGTTAAAATAAGTCAAAATAAATAAGCTAAAAGTAACATGACGTCAAATCGTTAAAAGAAAGTGATATACACTTATGTTGACATCATAGAGGATACAAATCAATATATAATGTATATAAATGTTTATACATGATGCGTACAAATAAGACACGCACAAAGAAAAAATATATATGTATATTTGTTATTGGATATAAGAATAGAAAAAATATATTAAAAAAAAAAAAGAAAAAAAAAATCTCCAGATAAAAAAACAAAACAAAAAGACAGAGAAAAGAAAAAAAACAACAACATATATATATACATATACCTGTGAATGACTGACTCAACAATATCAGTTAAAAAAAAAAAAGTCAATGAATTCGAACTCAGGACCCGCTGGAGACTGTACTGTTGGTATACAGGGCCTTGACCATGAATAGTTCAATAAGATAAGACCCCCTAAGGGGAATTACCGGCTACCTGAGTCAGCTGTGCTAAACAATCACTAATTTATAACTTATAATTGCTAACAATTTGGCTCTCACCTCACTATCCGTGAACTTAAAAATGTTCTCCTGTTTATAAACACACTGTTCACAAAATTTAACAGCTGGCTTTAAAAGAATGCCGAGATGAAAAGGTAACAAAGGCAGAGCAATGCGAACACTGTTCTGCATTAGCGGCCATGACCTAAATTATAAACTTTAAGAAACTATTGATTTTATTTATTAAATATAATCCTCAAATTTACAGTGTATATCGATGATACCAACCGATATGCCATTTATTTCAACCTTTCTTTCATGAGATGCTAAAAACGAATGTCATCACATATATTGGATCACATTATGTTAACAAAGTATACCGATATGTTTAATTTAACTAAATACATACATTCATTGGGCTCCAAACCACATTGGCACTGTTGGTAACGAGCTCGCAGACAAAGCTGCCGCAGAGGCACTCACGCTCCGTGGCCGAGGCACCGCTGTTCTTACCCCATCTGAACTCAGTACAACCCTTAAATTACAAATATTAGAAAGATGGCAGGCTAAGTGGGATGAAAGTTTTCCGAGTAAATTAAAAGATCAGTAAAACCATGGTCGACTTCCTACCGCAACAGCTGCAGGGAGGAAGTTGCTCTAACCTGCTTGAGAATAGGTCATACTCTCCTCACTCACTCTCACCTGATCAGAAAACTTCCACCTCCAACGTACAAATATTGTCAGTCCATTTTCACGATCAAACATATTTTTGAAGAATGTACTCACCATTTGCCAACAATAAACAGGATAGGACTGACCCCAATTTTATCAGAAGCTCTCACAGACTAGGAACCTAAGTTTCATTAGTGTTTAATTTTTTAAAAGCACATCGCCTTCTTCCTATATTATAACTCCTCTTCGATTTTCATTTTTATTGTTTTGTTTTTTTTAATTTTATTTATTTGGTTTTTTTTTAAATTATTTTTATTATTTATTATTAAATTTTTTATTATTGTGTTTGTAGCTTCGTCATAATACCATACCACAGGCGTTGATGACCAGAAGGTTTTACATCTCTAAGCAACAATGAACAACATACATACATTTATAATTAATTATCAATTATCATTATTAATCCTATTTATTAAACCTATATACATCCTCAAATATAGCAATAGTGAAGCATTGCCAGGTCAGCTAGTAGTATATAAGTATAGTATAGCATAGTATAGTATAGCATAGGATAGTATAGCATAGGATAGTATAGCATAGTATAGTTTGGCTAGTGTAATCAATCTTTTTATATAAAAGTATAGTTATTAAATAGTCTGGCTATTGTGATCAATCTTATTTCAGCTCAAAATAGGGGGCTAAGAGAAAATTGTGATTACACACCACATTTTTTATTTTTAAAATATGAGGTTTAATCCAAGAATCGTTTTTGACTATCATCAAACTGACTGGAGCATGCTGAGCACGGTTTTACCATTTCAAAATATGTGCCCCACTTATGCCTGCCTATTTGATGATATTCAAAAGTTGTTATTAGAACAAGCATATACCCTCAGCATGAACATTTTTTTTTTAATTTAAATTTATGCTTTTTAATTAATAGGACCATGGGCTATTGCTGAGCTTGTCGAAGGCCATTATGGTTTGATATTCCTATGGGGAATATTTGTTAATGGTACCTTTATCACAGACACTTTCCCATATGTCTACGCCTTAATACAGGTAACTGATTGTTATTATTTTAATATTACGTGTTATTGACATTTTTGTTTGAAATAGCAATGTTTATAATAATCTGATGTGAACAGTAAGGATCAAAATGTTATCAACATTAACGATATTATCTGTTACACCTTGATGTTGATTTCTTCATGATGCAAGAATTGTGATAGTGTTATTAGCAGCTATAAAATATCTGATGCGTCCATTCCAATGAATTTCCTTGCCACTTGCTAAGACCAATGCAATAATTGTTTGCTGTGTTTGCATTAATATTGGCCCAACGAAGATTATGTTTATTTATTTAGTTTTTCTTATTCCACAATTTAATTATCCTTATCTTATTTATACATACCTTGGAATGAAATTTACACATATTGGTATGTTACAATATTGAATGAGATGCATAAATTTCTAAATAATAAAACAATTGTTAGTACTATGAAAACTTGAGTTTGAAATTCAAGAAACCACATCTTTACAAATGTAGCTCTAATTTGAATTTTTTTTTTAGGGAATTGAATAACTTTTAGAATTACTATAAAAATACCATTTACTATGACCATACTACTTTCTGAGTTTTCAAAAACAGGTTTACGTCTATTGCACTGCAGTATTGAGCCTTTCCTCCTCTCTTTTGAATACCATATCAAGGACTAGAGCAGCAATGAACAACCTTTACCGTTCCCTAATTTTGTTTCAAATGCTTTGGAAAGGCTATTTCCTGTCCTAACAATGTTTCTTCCAAGGCACTGATGATGAACTTTCTTTCTTTCCTGCCAGATGCCTTTTTGAGATCAACAAGACATGCTGAAAATTCCTTGCTCTTATCCAACACTTTCTCAGTAACCTGCCTCTTGGAGAATATTAAGTCTTGGGTACTTCTTTGGTTCCCAAACCTATATTGTTCTTCACTAATCTTCCATTTAATCTGACTCCACATTCTTCCCTCCAGAATTTTTTAATACAGTTTCCTAGGTGTGCGGAGAATTGAAATGCCTCTGTGGTTTTTACATTTTTTATTGTCCCCTTTATTTTTGTAAATAGGAACAATTATGGAATACTGGAAAATTATTGATTGACCATGTGTATAGATGAATGGAATATGGTCCGGGTTCGGTCAAAAAAACTCAAATAGTAAATTATTATACTATTTTTATTGAGCCAACGTTTGGCTCCAAGTTGCAGGGCTGTTTTGACGGGAGTCAAAGTCCCATTAATGACTTTGACTCACCTCAAAACAGCCCTGACAAAGCCCTGCAACGTGGGGTGAAACGTTGGCTCAATAAAAATAGTATAATCATTTACTATTTGACTTTTTTTTTACCACACCCGGACCATACTCCATTCATCAGGAACAATTATGGCAATCTCCTATTATTTTGGGGTTTTATTTTACTTCCAAACTGTATGTAATAGGTACTACATCATTTATCATTTCTGGCATGATATCGTATCTCGCAGACTTACCATTCTTCAGGGATTCCATCGCTTCTACTTGATTTTTCCACACTTATATAGTCCTCTTCATTCAACTGGACTAGGCCCAGAGGTGTCCTTTTTTCCACACTGTCTCCTTGTAACAACTCTTAGAAGTGTTCCTTCCATCTCTCCATCACTTTTCTACTAAGGCTTACTCTTCCTTCCAGTAACAATTATTTTTATTAATGGCATTCCAACGAGTAGCAATGTCATCACTATCCCATGTAGTATAACTGACCCGAGTCATCATTTTAATTTCCTCCTTATATATCGAATGATTTCTTATTCTTCTCTTAGTCTGTAGAATATAACTTGCTCAAATACTTCTTTCTTCTGTTTTTGTTTACTTTTGTTGGTCCACACTGTATATAATATAATTATACAAGTAATGATCGGACCCAATTTCAAAGCCACTCTTTACTCTACAGTCCATTAGGTCTCTTTGGAAATCTCTCTGGATGAGAAAATAGTCTATTATTGATTTTTCATCACTACTTTTCTTCTCTTGTAAATTTTTGGGTATCTTTGTGTGGGAAAAGTGTGTCTGCTACAATCAGGTACCTATGAATGTATCCAGAATTCTTTCTCCATTGGTATTAATAGTTTGTTCTCCAAATGCTCCAAATAAATCAGACTGTACTGCCTTATCCACATCGACTTGGCCATGTAAATCACCTTGAGCATCAGTATCAGTCCCATCAGTATCGTCTATTTCTTCTGGAACAGGTTGAAGAAAACATCTTTCTCTCTACTCTCCCAGCTCCGAAAATGAATCCCAAATATTTCTCTTCATTTAATTTAAATTGAAGTATTAAAAAGTTTTTTTTTTTTTGTAAAAATTTTATTTTATCCATGAAAACCTATTTCATGGAATGCTATAGCTAAGGTTAAGAGGATTTAAAAAAAAAAAATTCATAGAGGTTGATAACCGCTATGTTCTAATGTAGTATT
>NW_027115347.1:103859-106797 GCF_000696795.3 Halyomorpha halys | reverse complement strand
GTTTTTTATTATATATCTACGTATATTTGTTTCAGATATTTTTATTTGAGGGCCCCATTATCTTTTGTACTGCATATTCTCTGGGTAAAAGGTATTTTCAATATATTTTTTTAAATATTGTTTAATAGTCAAAGTATTTATTTTTAAAATAGAATATTTTATTAAAAGTTTATATGGGACAGATAGTGATGAGATATCCATTTCGTTTATGCATTGCCTAAATAGTACTACAATAAACGTAGCAATTTACTAGCTAGAATGTGAAAAGATAGCTTGTAACATAATGCAAATGTACATGATCATCTTGTGACATAATGCAGATGTATATCATCATCTTGTGACATAATGCAGATTTATATCATGATCTTGTGACATTATACAAACGTATGTCATGAAGTACTTCAGAGGCTCCAATGCTATTATTTTATCAAGATTAAAAAATTTCTAATGATAAGTAGATAGTTATCCGTGGATTATATATATGAGGTAGTGATAGTTGTAGTAGGTGAGTACAATTTTTTCCATACTTCTAAACTTGCCATTGTCCGCAACCATGACAAAATACTTATCTCTGAAAACATTTATATCCAACTAGAACTTTCTTCTGTCATTTTAAAAACCGACAGACGGAACTTATCATTAGCATATTCCCAAATACTTAATTTATTAAAACAGTATTAATGGTTCCCCCCATGTTTTATGTTCTTTTATCTTTTAATTCTTTATTGTCACTCTTTATCTCTCTTACTTTTACCCATCCAGTAATCTGAATTGTACCCGTAGTCTTGACTTTTTCCGTTACCCTGTCATATATTCCAATGTACTTTTGTTGTGGAATTTAGGAAAGGGTTTTATAAAGAAAGACAAGGAGCCTGTTTTCACCAATAGACACCGCGACCGACTGCCGCTCAGGACAAAGAAACATACCTGTTTCTTTGTCCCCAGCCGTGTCATAGTTTCGCCATCTACTGTTTTATTTACAAACCAAATAATGAAACTTATTTTCTATAACAATTCAACAATTTCAACTGAGAAATTGGCCACAGACATGCCACTCTTATCACTTGGCTTTTGGACCTTCACTAGTAGGTACATTTTTTAATATTTTATTTCTTTTTTTCTCATCTTTCATTTTACACCCATTCTCCTACTCTACTTTTTTCTTACCCACCACATGTTATTATTGTCATATTTATTAATTACTCCTTTCTTCTTATATAAATTTATATTTTATTTCTTTCATTCTAGTATTTTACTTATTTATTTCATTAGTTCTCATTGTTTTTTTCCATAACTTTAATTTTTAATAATTATTATTAAATTAAAATATTCATATTTCTTTATTCCTTCTGTGCTCTTGTTTTACCTAAATATTTAATTATCTACATATAGGTTTTATTTCCCAGTTTTTTCATCACATTATTTTAAATAGTTTTCATTTTGTACACTTATTTACTAACTAGATTTTCCCACGTATTTTATTATTTCTTCTTTCCTCTTACTTAATTTTATTATTCCTTTTTTCGTACAGCCTTTATCTTGTTATAATACTTGTATAAGAGTATACTTGCCTTTCAACTATTTACTTATCTGTAATGTTAGTTGTTTTCTTATTTTCTATTCATTCTGTAATTCCTCTCATTCATTATGGTTGTTATCTTGGTTTTTGTTCTTAGCCCTGATGAAGGCTATATAATATTCTGGCCAAAACGTTGATACTAATGAATAAGTTTTTACTTATTTTTGTTCTTTACTGACCACACCCCAATCATCTTCACCTCATATTTAGTAAGTTCCAGTTATTTACAATCTATTTATTCTAGATTACATGAGTATCCAGTCACTTATAAAAGCAAACTACTGCGGGGCGTGACGTCTTTCATTTCTGGACTGCTGTATGTAATAATACTTATGTTCCAACTTCTACTTGCCTATGCTGACTATAGATCTTATGGCCCCTTGGCTGTCATCGGGCCTTTTCGATCTTGGCCAGTTGTTCTTGTTGTATGGTGCTGGTATTGCACTAAAACTGTTTATTCACAAACAGTGAGGTGAGGGTATAATTAAATTTATTCTTATTTTATATATTTTATTTTTGATGTATGGGTGAGTAATTGAGTTATTCATGGATGATGTAATGGTAATTTATTGATACTATATTTACTTAGCTCTAAAGTTGATTACTACTATTATTATTTTGCTTTTATTCTAGCAAAGATGCATTTCATTCATGCAGGGAATGAAAAAAATATATTTCTTCTTGAACCATGAAATATAGTTTTGTATCTGTCTTAGATACCATAGGCTTACTAATTATGTACTTAGCTACCATATGCTTACTAGTTGTGTACTTAGCTACCATATGCTTACTAGTTGTGTACTTAGCTACCATACACTTACTAGTTATGTACTTAGCTACTATACACTTACTAGTTACTACTAATAGCTAACTACTTACCATACACTTACTAGTTATATACTTAGCTACCATACACTTACTAGTTATGTACTTAGCTACCATACACTTACTAGTTATTTACTTAGCTACCATACACTTACTAGTTATGTACTATGCTACCATATGCTTACTAGTTATGTACTTAGTTACCCTATACTTCCTAGTTATGTACTTAGCTACCACTACTGAAGTAGAAATAGTGTGGAAGCAATACTGGTTTGTGTACATAGCAGACTTTTTTTAAAAATTAAATTTAACTACTTAAATGAGGTGTAGATAGTTGACCATAGATTAATGCTTGAAGAAGTTTGTCGGGGGGTGCGGTCAGCAAAGAACAACATAAATAAACAAAACCATATTTATTTATTTTATGTCTGTAATAATAATAATAAGTGATTACTCATTTGCTTATAAAAGGGACTAGGGTTGGTACATAAATTCAAGGCAAATACCAGGTCATTCAAAAAGTCCTGTCGTTTT
>NW_027115347.1:101615-102714 GCF_000696795.3 Halyomorpha halys | reverse complement strand
TAACCCCAGTATCATTTCCCTATTTGCTTGTTTATAGGTCAAAGTGTTTCCCTCAAATTTTCTCCTGTAAAATGATGAATCTATATTTGGGATCAATCTAGGAAAATTGTAGACAGACCAAACTCCTCGGAACTTTTATGTTACTCGATAATTTATTTTATTTTATTCTTTCATGGTGGTAGACTCAATACAATTTATACTAATAATAAGTGATTACTCATTTGCTTATAAAAGGGACTAGGGTTGGTACATAAATTCAAGGCAAATAGTATCTTCAACTGTAATTTGAAAACAATTACTTAAAACCAAAACAGAAGATTAGCTGACATGAATGGTATTGATTTAGGATTGGAGAACTCAAACCCAATGAAATAAGTTTAAGCAGAAAGGAAATCATTTAAGAGGTATTTTGAATTAGCAACAGAAAGTATTTTAACATCTTTAATCGCAACTCGGAAACAACCAAAAGTAATTAAATAGCTTACTTTTCATCTTAGTGCTTTATTTTTCTTTTGATTTAACCCATTCCACTATTTGAAAAATAATTCAAGTAAAAAAATGTTTCATGGAAATGGACAAATAAATATGGTTTTGTTTATTTATGTTGTTCTTTGCTGACTGCACCCCCCGACAAACTTCTTCAAGTAACTACTTAAATACTTGATTAGATTTAGATTAAAAAACTCATTGTGACAAATGGTAAAGTATAATTTTGTTTTCTATCTTGTTTTTAATAGTAATTCATGTAGTACTTCTTTTTCAGGCCTCACTTTATTTTTACAGGGTAGCCGCACGAGCATGGGAGAAAAAAAATGCTGATGAATGAAGATATATATATATATATATATATTATTCAAACAGTTCTCTAATTAATATCTACCTCAAGTCTTTTAGAATGTTTCGTAACACTGTCCTATGATAGTACTAAATAGCTCCAGCAAATATAACTCAGATTTATACCTTATTAGTGTTAATTTAAGGTAGTGTTGATGAACTAGTTATTATCCAACTAAATTTTTTACTCTCCTGACAAAAATATGAACTTCTATTTCTCAAATAATTTACGCATAATGTGTTATTTTTTTCTTCTGTATACTAA
>NW_027115347.1:73390-101320 GCF_000696795.3 Halyomorpha halys | reverse complement strand
TAATTAAATAGCTTACTTTTCATCTTAGTGCTTTATTTTTCGTTTGATTTAACCCATTCCACTATTTGAAAAATAATTCAAGTAAAAAAATGTTTTTTTTCATTCAACTACTTCTGAACTTGCTCCAGATTTCATTTGACTAAAATCATTCCCTACTTGTTAAAAAAGATACGATAAATTCTTTAAAACACCACTAGGTGCTGCTGAGGTCAAACTGTCTCAAAAATTGGCATTGTCAACCAGAAAATGATATAGGGGAGTAGTTCTGCAATTACAGTTTGCAGTTTGGTGCTTACTGCTCCAGTAAGCATATGGTGTAAATTATGGTGGCTCCCAGTTCACCATAATGGTGTAAAGGGCTAGTGATTATCTTATTGGTATCCCTAATTTCTTGTAATTTTGAAGAAAATAGAACTTGTAAGGTAAGTCATTTGTGCAACAAATTAACTGAACCAAAATTCTAATAATGAGGTGATAATCAATAATTTGTGTAGTTATCTTGTACAATTTACTATTGCCAAGCTCTTAAAATGGTTTTAGGTTGATGTTAACAAGTTGTCTTTCTGCTAAATTGCTCTAAGATTAATTTTTTTAATTTATTTTCTTTTTTGTTTAATCTAATGTACTGAGGAGGTACCTTTTGTTTTTCTTTTTTGTTTTTAATATTAACTAGCTGTGTAATTATTAAAACATACTTTAACATTTAAGTATTAATGATTAATTGTTTTGAAAATAAAGGACACCAAAGATTGTAAGTAACGAACAATGTGATATTTTTTGGCATTTTAGATTAATCATTACCAAACATGTTCATGTATAGATATGTTATGCTTCTATTTTTATAAAATTACTAAAAATAAATAGTTTATGGTCCTTGTTATGAGGTTTATTTTAAAATCAAATAATCCTAGTTTTCTGCAATATATTTTTCATTCAATTATTCTGTATTGTTCTTCTTTCCTGTCCTCTTTATAGAGATGCCTTGATCCAAGTATCCCAGGTCCTGTGATCCTGCGCTATAGATTCTTCATCTCCATTAGTTGTATGGTCCTTTTCTGTCCTGAAAGATAGTTGAACCTAACCTTGGTGTTGTTGAGCGCTTTGGTATGGGTCTTTCTTACATATATATTTCAAGTTTGTGGGTCATGACCATCATTCATCTGATGTAGATATCAAAACCAGCTTAATTGCCTCATTTCAAGGGAATCTTTTAGCAAGACGGTGTTTCTTATGTTCTCTTATCTTTTCATTTCACCAACAGGCTTAGATAATTATCTAATGGAAGCCAGCTTTCATCCTTAAATAGGAGCGTAGCTAAGCATATACTTTTTAGTATTTATTTATGGATGACCTTTGTATTGCAGAGATTAGTATATATTGTTGGCCTTAATATTAGACAGACTGTAGTATAAATTGTTGGCCTTAGTATTGGACATACTGTAGTATATATTGTTGGCCTTAGTATTGGACAGATTGTAGTATATATTGTTGGCCTTAGTATTGGACATACTACAGTATATATTGTTGGCCTTAGTATTGGACATACTGTAGTATATATTGTTGGCCTTAGTATTGGACAGACTGTAGTATATATTGTTGGCCTTTGTATTGGACAGACTGTAGTATATATTGTTGGCCTTAGTATTGGACATACTGTAGTATATATTGTTGGCCTTAGTATTGGACAGACTGTAGTATATATTGTTGGCCTTAGTATTGGACAGACTGTAGTATATATTGTTGGCCTTAGTATTGGACATACTGTAATATATATTGTTGGCCTTAGTATTGGACATACTGTAATATATATTGTTGGCCTTAGTATTGGACAGACTGTAGTATATATTGTTGGCCTTTGTATTGGAGCAACCGTAGTATATATTGTTGCCATTTTCAATTCTTTTAAAAATGTCATGGTCAACCTTCCTTTTCATTTAGTATTATTCCTTTCTCTCCAGCTCACTCTCTTGTTTGGTCACGGCTTGCTGTAGGTTTTCTTTTGAGTCTGATTTAAGAATATCCTTTATGTCCGAATTGTCCTCATTCCTTACTACTGTTTGACCAATCATTTAAATATCTTCAAAATTTCGTCCACATGTACTATAGATTTGTTTCAGTATCTTCATGAATAGTAGAAATAAAAAACAAATGTAAATTGTTGCCATGAATAAAACAGTAAATTTAAATAATAAATAACATTTAAATGAAAATAATACCATACTATGAAAAATTTAATTATTAAAATATTAAATATTATGAATTTATATACAGTAGGTAGGTAGAAGCTACTATAAACAGTTGATAGGTAGAAGCTACTGGAAACAGTAGGTATGTAGAAACTACTGTATACAGTTGGTAGGTAGAAGCTACTATATACAATTGGTAGGTAGAAGCTACTATATACAGTTTTTTGGTAGAAGCTACGGGATACAGTAGGCATGTGGAAGCTACTGTATAAAGAAGGTAGCATGGAATCCAGTACACGCCAGTAGGCTGTAACTATTTTATTCGATCACAATCAAATACTTTTAATAAATAAGATTTCAAATTGGAATTATAATCCTAAATTAATAATTATTTACAATGTATAAGTTATCTCTTTTTAAAATAATGTCTTTTTATGTATTAAAATGCATTTTATTAGTAAACAGCCTTGAGGACCTAATAGTTTAATATATTGGGGCTAGGGTTCGAGAGTGCTTGCTTCATAAGGTTGTGGGTTCGATTCCCACCTGGGTCAATCAATATTTATTTTGAGGCAGCCACAATCTTGACATTTCCATCTGGAGCTGTACAGGTCCTCAATGGAGGACCTAAGTCATGCTAATCTTAAAATTCTTCTTTCAGAACATACATGTGGTTGTCTTGAGATAAAGCACTGCTTCATTATTCTATTGTTAAAATTGAAAATACATGTAAATTATGAAGAAGATGGCTTGGTGTGTGGTCACAAGAAAAGAAAATAGTTAACAACTATTTTCGTTTTCTTGTGACAGCAACCCTGACCATCTTCATAATTTGAATTAATACGTACAATTATTTATATATGAAAAAAATATGTATAAATTTTTAAAAAAGTAATTAATGCTGTTAAAACAAATAAAATAAATAATGTATCAATAGTGGGCTATTACAAAAATATTACATTAAAAAAGATATTTATTTCTCTCTTATGGTACACATTACATTTTTATCCCTTAACATTATTTTGAAAATGGTAACAGTTATAAAAAGTTAATAATAAAATTAATATGGCCTTCCTTTTGGTGTATTTAAGCCCCTAGAAGTATTATATAAAAATGCTAACACATTTAAAATTAAAAAATCTAAATATCACAAGATTTGTACATTTGAGGCATAATGTTTCATCCAACCATCCAAGTCTATTTTTATTTCTTATTTGTTTATTTTTTTTAGTTAACAGTTTTGGTATCATATCTTCCCAAGGTAAAACGTTTTTTATAGAATTATTTAAATGATATGTTACTGAAGTGTTTTTAGAAGATATTATGGTAATATAGTTACAAAACTTAATTAAAGAATGAAAAAAGACTTGACTGGTTTTGTAATTCTATACCTCATTTTTATCCTACGAATTTTCAGTACTTTTTAAAATATTACCCCTAATCTTATTTTTTTACAATGTTAAATATTTTATTTTTACATGAACACTGTATTTATAAATCAGTCTAACTAATAAGTTACTCATAAATTATTTCTGTTTCAAAAATAATCTTGAATTTATAATAAAATTCTATTAAAAATATAGCCCTTATGATAATTACACATTGTGAAAACTAGATTTGAGTGTCTTATTAAATATGTTCCTATTAACAATTGACCTCAATAACTCAAATTTTTATGCCTAGCCTCATAAAGTCAAATGTATTCATATTTAATCTTGTTTCAAATTTTCTTCATTTCATTAAGCCGGTATCTCAAATAAAAATCATCAATAACTTAAAAATTTGAATTATTAATAGTTGACTGTATAAATACATTTTATTATTACTGTACAATTTTTTAATCTTATTGAACCCTATGTAATATTCATCTTATATTACTTATGCTCCTCATCTACTTTAATATTGTAATTACTATATTACATTGAGAAGGTACGTTTTCAGTCCCTTAACTTCTAAACATATATTTCGATTTTTTTTTTTTATCTGAGAGATCGAATCTTCCACCTAAGTAGAAGGTAAGCTGCAAATTTGACAAACACCAGCATAACAACTAGAATTATGATGCAGTCGTTGTACACATTACCTTGCATAGCAATGTCATATAGAAACTTTTCTGGGTATCTATAGTGGCAGTAGAATCCTTCACATGGAAGTGTTGTCCTGTTCATCCCGTATATTGCCCCGACGTAACCTTCGAGGGAATAACGCAAGTAGGAAACATAAGTACCCCATCTGAGGTATCCAGGTATATCCCTGAAGTTGACACCAAAGCCAGAGAACATCATCATTGGCACTATCAGGATCGGTCCAGCAAATGTTCCGTTCTAAAATATTTTATCACAATATGAATATTGTAATTAAACAAAAAAATTAAACTATCAAATAATTATGTTTTTTAGTAATAAACCAAATCTTCCTATATTGAAACTTTTTATTCACAAACAACATGCATCAATAATTTGGAACTCTCCTTCGTTTTCAGTATACTTGATCTAAAATTTAACATAAACTGATAACAATAAGGCAGTCCCACAAAATAAAGAACTTGATCCCCCACCATGCTTAGAATAGGTTGGTCACCTGTAGATAACCAGGCAAACATCACCCTCGCTATGGATTGCCTTTAAAAAAAAAAAAATAAACTATTGCTCATAAAACATTTGGTTTTTTATTAATCACTAATGTCATATATAACTAATTTAATCTTACTTTTTCATTGACATCATCATTATTTCTGCTCTATGTCTAAATTTATCCATAAAATGTTATTTCGTCAAATTTGTTGCATAGTTCAGTTTTTAATAAGTTATTGTCATTGGAATATGAAAGTCACACTGGTCTAGCAGGGATTAAAATTTGAGCTAATCCTTATTACCTTATGCCTCCCACCAATATTAATCAACAATCTTTTGATTAGGTTATCTTTATTTTCCTTTCTTGTCATTTTATATTTATTTATTATGTGTTTATAATTTATAATTAAAATGGCTTTAATTTTTTGTATTGGTCTTAAAGTTCTCTGTATTATTATGTTTTTGACTTATAATTAGTCAAGGGACTTAAAACAGGGGGACTGCCTGGCATGATAGAGTGTGCAGTGGAGAGATCCAAAATCAAGGTGGGTGGGAGAGGTCAGCTATGTCCCAAGCCTTTGCAAACATTGATGTGATTGGGGAAACTTTTGGAGTGAAGAGGGCCCATTTCTCGGCCTAGCCTGCAGGAATGAGACTTGTTATTTATGAAAAGAAGATGAAGGACATGCATGTGCATGTAAAAAAGTAATACAGCTTAATTTGATGTAAATAAAGTAATACAGCTTAATTTGATGTAAATAAAATAATACAGCTTAATTTGATGTGTAAAAAAGTAATACACCACAATTGGATGTATCAAGAACTAATACAGCTCAATTTGATGTGTCAAAAAGCATAACAATCTAAAAAAAATAAAAATCTATAACAAATTTCTTTTTTTAAAAGCAAGTTCTAAAATCTATTTGACTGTGGGAATGCTCGAGGGACTCCAACAGACATTATGCAAAGATCCTGAAATAAAAGTTTGAGAGGAATTTTCAATGCTCCTATGGTACATCAGAAATAATGTTAGTTCATAATGAGCATGGTTATAATTTCAAAAAATTTACAGTTGCTGATATAATTCAATTTTTGTCTGTAATTTACTTGAAGTCTCCCCTGCATTTATTCAATCGAAATTTTTATAATCTACCATATTTAACGCATTTTTTCTTCATCTTTTGTTCTCATGCTGTATTTCTTATTACTGAATAACATTTCTAAATCATTACTGTAGTATGTCCTTAGTGTTGAGGTGAGGTATCCTGAAGATGGAGGAGAACTAAGAAACAATCTTGTAGTAATATGTGAATAAAAAGATTTAGTTTTTCACAAATTAAGTATTACAATAACTTTAATCTTCCATGAATTATTTTATTATGACAGTGATTATGAACTGACCACAACACTGTTGAATATTGCTCCTACGACGTAACCAATGCTCTGGGCAATGAATACAACCAGAAGTGACACTGCCAGGAAGACCCAAAATCTATCCATGTCTTGTGGCTGTCCTGACAAGAAGTAAACTATGATTGAAAACAGAATGCAGCAAATAGCCTGAAAATGAAATTCATTATCATGTCATTTTAGAAAAAATATTTTAATAGTTGAAATTAATTATCGCAGTAAATTTATTAACAAGTTTATCTTAAATTATACACTAGTGATTTAGTACATCTTTTAGAAAAGTCTAATAGGTTGTTGAAATAAGATGTATTATCTCTATTCTACCAAAATGATAAAATTTCTGTCCCTAATATTTTAATTGAAAGATAGTTGTAGTATGATAACAAAGAAAGACTTGCACTTCTAAAATGATGGCTCATATCGAATCACCTATTCAACAAGAATTTATGTATAATATTTTAGTAAAATAGCACTATGTTGATTACTTAAATCAATGAAAGCAGCCAGTGAAATTGTATTAGAGGATTAATAATTTTAAAAAAAAACTATCACTATGTCAAGTCGTTCAAGTTATGTTATGCAGCCAGTAATGGGTGTCTTCAAGGTTTTAGCTGAAGCCTTTAGAGCTAATGGTTTTGAATATCCCACCAATTGGAGAGATATGGGAAGGAAATTTTCAAGACTCGTGGTAACAATAATTCTAGCTTATCATTTTATCATTTGCCTTTCAGTTTAATTGATGGAAGAAGAATGTTTGAGAGCAGTGAAGTTTCTTATTTTTTTATTTTTAATTTTCAGTCTCCTGTGATGATTTCCTTCACAAGTGAGGACATTTTTTTTTCCTATTGATTAATTAGTCACAGAGTGATTTATCTGCAAAAAATTATATATTTTGTCTGTTATCCCAACTTTTTTTAATTAAAATTTAAGTTCATAGTATATGTTGGTTTTCAAAATGCATAATATACATGCTTATTGTTATCACCAACCAAATTATCAATAATTGTTGACCAGATGATAGCCATAGATGACCACGTCCATACAATGAGGTCCACTATCCCTTGAAAACTAAACAAAAAATATAAAACTAGATATTAATTTGTACATCTGCCCACTTCAGGAATGTTCTGAGGCATGCCTAATGATCATATAGAAAACAAAGGACAACAAATGTAGGTAAACAATGTTAGATAATATGTATTGAATATTCTAGCATTTTGGGAGAATAATCCAATAATGTTCTTTTATATAGCCTGGGACCAGCTGTCTTAAAAATAGCTTTCTCAGCTGTGCTATTACTTCCCACTCCTCTGCTCCTTTAGTGTATTATCCCATCATTCATTAACTGTTACGTTAGCTCCCTGTCCTCCGCTCCTTTAGTGTATTATCCAATCATTCATTAACTGTTACGTTAGATTCCTGCCCTCTGCTCCTTTAGTATATTATCTAATCATTCATTAACTATTATGTTAGCTCTCTATCCTTTGCTCCTTTAGTGCATTATTCATTCATTCATTAACTATTACCTTAGCTTCCTCTCCTCCATTCCTTTAGTGTATTATCCAATCATTCATTAACTGTTACGTTAGATTCCTGCCCTCTGCTCCTTTAGTATATTATCTAATCATTCATTAACTATTATGTTAGCTCCCTGTCCTTTGCTCCTTTAGTATATTATCTAATCATTCATTAACTATTATGTTAGCTCTCTATCCTTTGCTCCTTTAGTGCATTATTCATTCATTCATTAACTATTACCTTAGCTTCCTCTCCTCCATTCCTTTAGTGTATTCTTCATTCATTCATTAACTATTACCTTAGCTTCCTCTCCTCCATTCCTTTAGTGCATTCTTCATTCATTCATTAACTATTACCTTAGCTTCCTCTCCTCCATTCCTTTAGTGTATTATCCAATCATTCATTAACTATTACGTTAGATCCCTGCCCTCCATTCCTTTAGTGTATTATCCAATCATTCATTAACTATTATGTTAGCTCCATCTCCTCTGCTCCTTTAGTGTATTATCCAATAATTTATTAACTTTTACGTTGGCTCCCTCTCCTTTGATCCTTTAGTGCATTATCGTTCCATTCACTAACTTTTACTGATTGCTTTGTAAGCAAAATGTGCTATTCCTGGTCAGCACAAGTACCTTTCCCTGCCCTGACTTGGCAAAATGCTAGCTGATTAGTTATTTACTGCTCTTTAAGAGACTTGATGCTTTGCTATGTTGCAACCTAATTCTTAATATTGATATCAATCTTAACCTTCCAATAATAACCTCTCTTTGATGTTTTCTTAATATTCTTAAAAAATAAATGATTGATAAAATTATATCATTAAATAAAGATATTTTATTTACTCACAGCAACTGGTATGTCGACTATATTGACCATAATGAAGTAGGACTTGAGTGAGTACCATCTGTTGAAATGTTCCTTTATCAGTATGGACATTTCCATTGGGACTGAAACATTCAATTAATGTTAGTATAATATGAGTTTTTTCATACATAACTGTTCTTAAATAGTATTCATGTATGTCAATTTTAAGATGGACAGAAGGAATGAAACTTAACCCCCTCAACATAGTCAGAATAGGTTGGTTATCTATAGATAATCCTTTGTATGTCAGAAATGACCAGGTAGAGGGTAATAAAAAAATATATTAAAAAAAATTATTTATTTAGTTTAATTACTTTATTAAAATGCAAAATAGGTACAGAAACTTCTCTAACAGTTTAAAAAAAGAGGGAAATGGACAGAAGGGTAACTAAAAAATGCACTGATAGCGATGAAAGAAGGAATATCGTCCTACAAAGTAGGATCTGTTTGGGGTCCTTAGGCAGACTCTGATAAGATACAATATACTTTCAACAATATCCAAGCTGAAATTGGGTAGGATGGCAGTTCTACCTGAATATGACAAAATGGAACTAGTGTGTAGGATTCACAGGCTTGTTGATGTTTGGATGCCATTGACCTCCAAGTGTCTGAGGAGGTTGGGTTTCACTTTTGTATGGATTAATGGCTTAAAATATCTATTTTTTATTCATGAATATCTGGCTGGCAGGAAGTGGCTCTATCTTTTGTTTTGAAACATCACTCTGATGTTGCAAAAAGGAAGCGACAAAATTTAAATCCAGCTCAATCTCAGAAACTGAATTGATTTATTGTAAAGGATCATTTTGAAAGACTTCACGAGGCAATGGAGGATGCTGGTACTTGACAGCCACAACAAATTTTTAGTATTGATAAGACAGGGCATCGCCTCATCCTCCATTATTCACAAGAGGTTTTGGCAAAAAAAGGATACAGAAATGTCCACATAATAGCTCCGGAACATGGTGAGAATGTAACCATTGTTGGCTGCATAAATGCCATAGGTCAGGCTATCTCCCAATGATCACCTTCAAAGAACAATGGATCCAGTCTGACTGGTACTTTTACATTCCTTTTGGGAAAAGGATAATCATGGCAGAAGATGTCACTGACCACCATGGCTTTTGTTGCATGGATTGAAATTTTGTGAAGTACAAGCCTAATGGCAGAGTGCTGCTGATCTTTGATGGCACATCATCACACTTGGACACCAACATAATTGAAGCTGCAGAAGGACATGTGATTGATCTATATCGTTTACCGAGCAATACTACTCATACTCTTCAACCGATGGATGCCTTATGCTTCAAACCTTTTGAATCATTCTGAGATGATGAGGTACTCCATTTCTGGGAGAGGGAAATCATCAAACGTACTTTTAGTGACATTTTTGGCTGCATCTGGCCAAAGACAATGACGCCATCAATCATTGTCTCAGAATTTTGAGCCACAGGAATTTTTCTCTTTGATCCATCAGTCAAGAAGTTTTTGCAACAAGTGACATCACTGAAAATTGACTTGAAGAACATCCAGAAGCTGTGTCAACATTTTATGATCCTACATACAGCCAATAGCCTTCAAGAGAAAATGTAGATTCATCTGACTTTACAGAAATGCCATCTAGTGAAGAGGATAACAATTATGAATCTCGTGATTCAGGGACTACCTATGAACCTGCACCTGGGACTGTGATGACCACTGCAAATAAACAGCCATTTGACACACCACAAGAAACTCCAGAAAATGTTTCTTTATGACAGTTATTAAGCACACCAAGAATAAAAACAGGCAAGACCACATGAAAGAAGGCTATATATTATATGGGAACTAAAGGGAACCGGAGTTTGTTTACACAAGGTAGTACGGTGATGTTCCTATCTGTATTTAACTCCTCTCAAGTTGTTACAAAACAAAGGAAAAGGAAGATGATGAACATTAAGTCATCCAATAGAACCCAGAAAAAGTAAACCAAAGCTACTACAAAGAAAACTGGAGACCCAAAACCCAGCAGGGTGCCTAAACCACTTCCTGGTCACAGCGGGTTACAGAATTTAGTTAGGAACTCCAAATCATTAGCTTAGAAACAAAATTAGAGCTGTTTTTGTTTTATTTGTCAAGAGGATTTTCAGGAGCACATGGTAATGTGTTGCATGTATCAAACTTATGTCCACCAATTGTGTGGTGGGTATGACAGTCGACTTGACAGGGTGTATGTGTGTCCAGAATGAGAAGAGTAACCTCTTAAATTTATTCATACAATATTACTAACTTCTGCAATAATTTTTTTTATGATTCAAATCACGTCTTGTAATTTAATTTGTATTTTTCCTCAGTAACAAAGAAAGTAGACTATGTAGGCCATATTTAGGACCCCTGGTCTTAATATGTCTCATTGATAATGGTTTGGATGAATGCTCAAAATTCCTTATAAATTGATATCCTTTTTTTATTTTGAAAGTAGATAGATTACTCTAGCTGTAGGTAAAATTTCAGAACAACTGATATTGATGGCCTACTTTACCTTATAATAAAGCAGCGATATATATTCAGTATCTAACTGTTCTGGTACCTACTACTCAGAAGATATTGTTAAAGTTTGTTTGTCTTTCATTTGCATCTTATGGAATTTCATATTGCAACCTTAATTTCAAGTTCTTCTAACATTTTCTATTTAAAGTAAAGTTCTGAGTGAATCTTGATGTTTGATGTATTGATATTGAAGTATGATGTATTTATGTATTGATATTCAAGTTTCCAAACATGTGGAGGATCTCAGACTTGAGATTGCTCTACAAGGGAGGTGGTAAGGATAAGGAAACGCCTAAATCCTATCGACCAATATGCCTTCTTCCAGTAGCTAGTAAGGTCCTGGAGCACATGATTGTCCACAGTCTTAGACTAATCCTAAGTGCTGCAAGTCATCCTCGGCAGTTCGGCTCGACCCATTGGCTCAATCAACAGGGCTTGTCCTATCACCCCGGATATCCAAGGAGAGAGAGTGAGGAGGTGACATATCTTGGTGTGAGGATAAGAAGATTCGATGCCACTTCTCACCTGGTGTATCTAAAGGACAGGGTGACCTTGTTACTCAATGGATTAAGTAGGATAGGGGGTGCATTTTGGGGCCTCAGATACCCTGCAACAATGACCATATATAAAGGTGTGATGTTGGGAATTCTGAGGTACGCATCCCCTGCGTGAAGCCAAAACCTCACGCAGACACAGAAGAGAAGACTGGCCACCATACAGAGACTGGCTCTGCTGAGCGTCATGAAGACATACAGAATGGTGTCACATGAGGCGGTGCAGGTGCTGACCGGAGCTATGCCCCTGGACCTTATTCTCAGGGAGGATGTCCTTAAATATGAAGTTAAGAGGCAGGAGCTAGAAGCTCTGCTAGAGGAGCTCCGAGAGAGGATCGGTGAGACTCCAGACTTATGGAAGAAAATACTGCGAGAGGACTCAATACAGGAGTGGAATGGATGGTGGGTAGCAAGCCAGAAGGGCGCTACTTTGAGAAAATTCTTCCCTACCATCCTTTCTAGATTGAAGGCTAAATGGGTCCTCCCAGACTATTGGGCCTCACAGATCCTAAAAGGACACAGGGGGTTTCGGGAAAAGCTACAGAGCTTTGGAAAGAACATCGACCCCCTGGTGCCCAACGTGCGGAGTTCCTGAAACAGCAGAACACGTAATAATAGATTGCTCTGCCATGGAAGAACACCGAGCCAGACTGTTGAGAAAGACTGGGATTCACGCCCTCGCTGAGTCGGACTTTCCCTGTTTGGTAGAAGAAGAGAATTATCCCTTCTTCAGGGAGTTCATTTACGGATGGAAGGAGGTGGTGGGCCCCACTCATTTCACAATGGGAAGGGCTTGACCGCCCTACATAGGCGAGCTACCAGAAGATGAGGAAGCTGACCCAGACAGACCAGGAGGGCTGGACCAGCCTGGTAACTGCAGGAAGCACCCAGATGGATAGTCGGATGCAGTGGACATGGCTGCCATCAAAGTTGGAGGAGCCCAGGCAACCACCCTGGAAGAAACGGCGATGATGTACATCGATTATACATACCCCAGGGATGATCCGTCCCAGGACACTGCAGAGGAGAGTATGGTGAGACGCACCACGTCATACCCACCAGGTACCGACCTATGCCCACCGTGGGATTTATGGGACCTACGTCTTGCCGTGGACAGGCAGAGGATTGGGAGGGCTCCGGGACTCGACGCCTTGGACGCTGCAATCCTCAGGAACGGTGCCCCATATATCGAGGAGGAGGTGTTGGAAATCTTCAATGATTGCTTGGATAAGGGGTACTTTCCGAGCAGGTGGAGGATTGCAGACTTGAGACTGCTCTACAAAGGGGGATAAGGAATCGCCGAAGGCCTATCGGCCTATATGCCTCCTCCCTGTTATCAGCAAGCTCCTGGAGCATATGATAGTGCATAGCCTCAGACCAGTCCTCAGTGCTGCGAGTCACCCATGGCAATACGGCTCGACCCGTGGCAAGGGAACAAGGGATGCGCTGCTGAGAGTGCGTGAGGATGTAGAAGGGAGGGCAGAGAAATATGTCTTGATGATACTGTTCGACATATCCTCCGCCTTCGATAGTGTTTGGTGGTCGCGCGTACTCCAGCGGTTGCAAGAGTTCGACACTCCCAGCAACTTATACTCCCTCGTGAGTAGTTACCTTAGTAAGAGGAGTGTGAAGATAAGAAGAAGCTATTCCGAGGTCGAGAGAGGCTGCCCGCAGGGTTCGGTTCTCGGGCCGGCCCTGTGGAAGTTGGTGTTTGATGAGTTGTTGGGGGAACTACAAGATAGAGGGTTCCTTGCCACGGCCTACGTCGACGACCTGGCAGTCATTGTGGCCTGGAATAGCAGACCCAGATTGAAGAACGAAGCGGAGAGATGTGCCAGTCTGGTTGGAGAGTGGTGCGTGAGGAGACGGTTAAGTATGGCTGCAGCTAAGACTCAGGCCATACTCCTAAAAGGCTCCACGGACAGGGCTCACCCTATCACTCTTGACATGCAGGGAGAGAAGGTGGGGCTGGGTGAGGAGGTGACATACCTCGGAGTGAGGATGAGGAGAGGCTTCGACGCCACCCCTCACCTGGCATGTTTGAGGGATAGGGTGACTCTGTCACTTAACGGGCTGAGCAGTATAGGGGGTGCTTTCTGGGGCCTCAGGTACCCCGCTACAATGACTATGTACAAAGGAGTGGTGTTAGGTATTCTGAGGTACGCATCCCCTGCGTGGAGTTGAACCCTCACGCGGGAGCAGAAGAAGAGACTGGCCACTACGCAACGACTGGCTCTGCTGAGAGTCACGAAGGCATACAGGACGGTGTCGCATGAGGCGGTGCAGGTGCTTGCCGGAGCAATGCCCCTGAACCTCATCCTCAAGGAGGATGCTACGAAGTATGATGTGAAGAGGCAGGGGCTGGGAGTGCTACCGGTGGGACTCCAGGAGAGGATCGGCGAGACCCCGAACCTTTGGAAGAAGTTCCTATGGGAGGAGTTGATTGAGGAGTGGAATGGACGGTGGCGGACAAGCGAAAAGGGTGCGACGCTGAGGAAATTCTTCCCCTCCGTTCATTCAAGATTGAGAGCAGGTTGGGTCATCCCAGGCTATTGGGTCTCGCAGATCCTGACAGGACACGGAGGATTCCGGGGAAAGCTGCAAAGCTTCGGAAAGAACATCGACCCCCAGTGCCCGACGTGTGGGGTCCCTGAAACAGCAGAGCACGTGGTATTGGACTGCACCGCGATGGAAGGACACCGTGCCAGGTTGTCAAGAAAATGCGGGATCTTCGCCCTCGCCGGGTCGTACTTCCCTCTGCTGATGGAAGAGGATAATTACCCGTACTTCAGGGAATTCATCTACGGGTGGAGGGAAGTTGTCGGGCCAACGCACTTTTCATTGGGAAGGGCTCGGCCGCCAGGGGTCGGTAAGGTGGGGAAGGTGCAACCCCATCAGTAAGGCGCTATTGCTGGGCTGTACCACAGTAAAAAAAATAAAATAATTAATAAAAGAATAAAAAAAAAATTGGTGATCATTGGGAGCAGTAGCATGCGCACTACCCCACTGCTCCCGCACCTCGTATGACAGAAATGGCAAGAGAGGGGATTAACATTAAAAAAGGATATTGAAGTTTGATGTACAGTGGGCCAAACAAGTATTGGCACACCCTGTTTTTTCCTTTTAATTCTTAAAGTATGTAACTTATTATTCAGTAATAAATTTTGTTTTTGAATAGATATTAAAATCCATTGATATAGCCAAAAAAAAAAAAATTGAAATAATTAAGGTAGAAATGAATGAGGAAAATAAATTGTAAAAGTGTAAGTCAAAAAAGTATTGGCACAGCCATTTATTAATTAAAAAATCCTATTTATGTAAATACAAGTCATTAATATTTTGTTATCACCCCTTTCTTATGAATTTTAGCTTATCTTCTTTAGATAGAAGAAACGAGATTTTCCAAGACCTCAGGTGCAATTTTTTCCCATTCCTCTAACAACACATTTTATGAAGAAATTTTGTGTTTTCTTACCTTCAAATCCAAAATATACCATAAATGTTCAATGGGATTTTTATATGGAGACTGAGGGGGTGTTGTCAACTGTCTTCGAACAACAACCATTCCTTCGTTTTACTGGCTATATGGTTTGGATCTTTGTCTTGCTGGAATATAAACGTATCCTTCAGTCCTAATTTTTTTTTTTTTTATTATTATTATTTTCAACAAATCGACAAATATGTCTTTTTTCTCTTGGATTCAACTTTTGTGGCAGGCTTGATCTTGGTTTGTTTAGCACAAAACCAATTTCCTTAAATTTTTTTATGATGTTCTTATTTTTCCTATGCAATTTCATCACTTAATTGCGAATGAAGAAAGAATTTTCAACAGTTTTGCCCATTATGAATAGAATAACCACAGTAATGACTGAACTCTACTATTAGACTAATCTCACATTGTTTATTAATAAATCTAAAAATATTGGACTATGTTCCCTACGATTATACACATAGTATTTAGTCTGTTTTCAAAACAACATAACTGTGCCAATACTTTTTTTACTCACATTTTTACAATTTAATTTCCTCATTCATTTCTACCTTAATTATTTTAATATTTTTTTTGGCTAAATCAATGGTTTTTAATGTTTATTAAAAAAAAAATATTTATTACTGAATAATAAGTAACATAAATTAAGAATTAAAAGGATTTTGGCCCACTATATTTGTGTATTGATATTGGAGCTTTATGTATTAATTATCTGTCAAAGGACTTTTTTGGTTCTTAAAATCAACTGATAATAATTTCATCAAATTTCAATATTTACCCAAAGCTTCTCTTTAGATAAAAAAATTAGTTAGGTGGTCTTGGAATGAAGGTTGCAATTTGTTTTAACATAATAATTTCTTGAAAAGCACAATACACGATCAAACTGTTGCACAACACTCCTTGTTGCGAATTGACTTCACATACATGCTTAAATTACAACCTTCTACTGTTGAGTGAATATTGTTGGTCACCACTAATTCACTAATCAACAGCAACAGTTTCATCAAGTATGAATGTTTTAGTACATTTGTTTAATTGTTAAGGTTGGTTTTATTACTATTTATAAAATATTGACAATACATTTATTATTTTTTCTTTTTTTTTATATCACATTCTCCTGTCTCTACTTACTACAATTTATATAAAATTAAATGAAATAAATATGTATATCAACTTACAAGTTAAAATGGTGAGCATCATTGTCGACATTGCATGGTGAATGATGACAGAGAAAAGTAGATTATAGTTGTCTAAAACTGTTGACCCATCAACTCCAGAGTTATAGTAAAGCATTCCCAACATTAAACCAGTTATTATATTAGCATATATTCGCATGTAGGTGAGTGTCTGTAAATTATACATTTGTCATAATTTCAAACCATGAATAAAAATTGGTAATTAAGAACCTAACCTAATGCCTTAAATTAAACACTTTAATCATTGTTAGCAATTTCATACATAGAAAAGGTAAAATAACTTGGACATTACGATTTCATGTTCATTAATAGAGATGCAATAAAATGTAATATCCTCTTTAATGAGTAAATAGTTTTTAATATGCTTTTATATTATATATTGTTATGGTAACATTGTAACCTCCCTGCTTTATCTGTCTATTGTTAATGTTTCATTTGTTTTCCTCTCGTGTTCAAATGTTTATGTCTATATTTAAATGAATAAAAACCTTTCTGAAGGTTCTACTCTGTGATTTGATTTATACCCACTCAATTCAAAACAATTTTATTCATTTAAATATATAGTCTCTAGTAAAGTTCAAATGGCTAAGTATCTCAGACCAACTGGATTTGAGACTGAGTCCAGTTCTACTTCAGCAGGTAAAGAGTGGGTACATTGGCTTAAGACATTTAATAAATTCTTGGATTTGGCAACAGAAAATCTTACATATGAGGACAAATTTAAGGTATTTACAAACTACTTGTCTCATAATGTTTACGATTTAGTGAGTGATTTGGGGACATTCCGAGGAGCCTTAGATGCATTAAATACTATTTATATAAAAAAAGAAAAAAAAAATCTTTGCTAGACACTTACTCGCGACATGAAGACAACAAGCAGGAGAAAATATATATCAGTTTGTACAAAATTTAAATCTCCTTGCCAAGGAATGTGAATTCAAAGCAGCTACAGCTTCTCAGCATAAGGATGAATATGTTCATGATGCTTTTATTAATGGACTGACATCGAATTCTATATGTCAACAATGCTTAGAGAATAAAACTTTGAGTTTGTTGGAGGCTGTAAATCAAGCTCAGACCCTGGAAATAGCTCACCAACAATCCAAACAATACCACGAAAAGTACTCTGTCAGCTGCATGCCATCCAATGTTATCTCACCAGAAGACAATTAAGAAATAACATCGTTCTTTCTGCTATCCAGAGGAAGGTGAGTAATTGCTTTTTTTGTGGTTACAACCGTCACCCTCGCTCAGTGTGCCCTGCTAAAGATGCTGAATGTAAAAACTGCAAAATAAAGGGGCATAACGCTTTGGTATGTAGGAAGAAGAAGAATTCAGTGAGTAGTACAAGAGGACCAGTAGCAGTTGGCATAGTCTTAGCAACCATCAATGGTAAGCCCTTGAAAAATCTTGTAAAAGCTGATCATCAACTCGTGCAGTGTTTAATAGATACTGGAAGCTCGAACAGCTTTATTAATTTGGATATT
This sequence comes from Halyomorpha halys, assembly GCF_000696795.3. Taxonomy (NCBI): domain Eukaryota; kingdom Metazoa; phylum Arthropoda; class Insecta; order Hemiptera; family Pentatomidae; genus Halyomorpha; species Halyomorpha halys. Next base: position 83,513 of record NW_027115347.1, on the reverse strand, counting down.
GTTAAGCATTATGATTTGTGAGTCTATCATGAAAGTGGAAGCATATCAATGGCAACTACATCCCTTTCTTCACAAGTAAGTAGATATGTGCTTGTTACCCTTGAGCTTTTAGGTCACAGTTATCCTGAATTTAACTGTCTGTACTAAAGGAGCTCTTTTGTGATATACTACTTGGTCATGATTTTTTAAAAAAAAATTCTGGCATATAACTAAAATTTGGTGGAAATAGAGAACCACTTACAATTTGTTCGGCCTCAGTAGCTAGAGTAGAGTCTCCACGATTATTCTTCAATCTCGCTCCAAATTGCAAATCTATAGCTACAAAGTCGAGAGTTTATTCTGAGTCTGATCAAAGATTCATCAAACAGGAAATAGAACAACTACTTTCTGATGACATTATTGAGGAAAGCAACTCTCCTTGCCAAGCCCAGGTTTTGGTTGTTCTAAATGAAAATCATAAGAAGAGGCTTGTTATAGATTTTTCCCAAACCATCAACAAGTTCACATTATTAGACATCTACCCTCTACCCAACAGAGATGAGTTAGTAAGAAACGGAGCAAAGTAAGCCTTTTTAGTACAATAGATCTGAAAAGTGCCTACCACCAGGTTCCCATTGCAGATGATGAGAAAGTCTACACTGCATTTGAAGCTCAAGGAAGATTGTATCAGTTCAAAAGGATCCCATATGGTGTAGCATGTTTTCAACACATGATTGACAAAATTATTTCTGATGAAGGTCTAATAGGAGTTTTCTCCTATTTGGATGACATCACTGTTTGTGGTAATGATAAAGCTGAACACGACAATGTTCTAATCTTCAATGCTTCATGTTAGCAGTAAGAAAATATGGTCTAGAATTAAATCTTGAGAAAAGTAAATTTTCAATGCCCTGTATAAATCTTCTTGGTTATGTCATCAAAAAACTCAATACGTCCTGATCCTGATAGATTGAAACCCTTACATGAGTTGCCTCTGCCTATCGATGCCTTTTCCTTGAAACGTGCCTTTGGACGTTTCGCTCATTACTCAAAATGGGTTCCCTGTTTTTCTGAGAAAATTAGTCGCATGACAGGATCTGTCACTTTTCCTTTGGGTTCTCAAGCCGCTCAAAATTTTGCCAGTAGTGTTCTGATGTTACAAGTGTTCTGATTGCCTAGCTACCCGCCCTGAGAATAAGACTATAATAAAATACAAATTCTCATATCTATTTAATATTTGATCTTTTCATTTAACCTTGTTATCTTCAAAACTATGTTTTTAGATCTGAAAGAAGTAAACATTATCAATTTTCCTTTTATTTACTTTAAAATAATCTTTGAATATTACAATACAATGCCACTAAAATTTAAAACCACCCACCAGTTCTCTTGTGTAAAAACTGTTGAAATGATTCATTCCCATTTGCTATATATTCTTTGCATAAATTTTTCCTGTTTTATTTACATTTAAGGGACTTAAATATATAAGATTAAGTAAATAAGATATTACATTTTTTTGAGGACTGTCATTACTTAGGTTAGATTATGAAAATGTTAAAAAAAAAAAAAATGAATAAAATTTGTTCAATGATTTAAGACATTAATTGTTATTTTATAAAAAATATTTTATAAGGAAACTTTTAAAATATAACACTCAGGACTGAGTTCAGATTACCGAGTGGGTGGTGGATAGCGGGATGACCTGCCAGCTCGAGAGGTCAGCTGTGAGTATATATCAAATAAGCAGCCCCGAACCAAGAGCAGCATTGTTACAAGAATGGAGGAGGGTGGTTGGTGGCATGACCACTCTCGCAAGTACTCCAAGAGTCCAATGACAACGCTGTAGCAAGGTGAGTGTGCACTGCCTCTAAATAAGTGCAGCCTTATTTTACCTTAGGGTAGACAGGGCCCGTGAGTCAGGGATGGCAACCAGTCTAAGGGAAGGTGAACTCGACAGAAAATCCCCTGGTCCTCCAGGTTGGAGGTTTCTACTAGGCACCACTCTGATAGCAGAAAAATTAGCTAGCTAAAATAAGTCAGAAAAAGAAAAAGGCAGATAGAAACATTGGTAAACAGACCTGGAAACGGAAAAGGACATTACAAATTGGAACCTGGAACATGCAGTCTCTCGAATAAAAAAAGCAGAGGTATACGCTGAGATGGAGAAGTCGAATCTCGACATTGTCGTTCTGACGGAAACAAAGGTGAAAGGAAGAGGACAGGAAATAATTGGAGATTGAATCCACATTTGGAGTGAAGTAAATAAAGCTGAGCGGACTAGGGCAGATGTCTCCATTGCTATCCGAAGGAAAACAAATGACGAGCGACCTTTTATGAGATGGTATTAGAAAGATTAATAAGAAGAGACTTGAGAATATTCAGCTAAAATTTTTCTATTCTCGGAATCTACAGCCTAGATAGCAATAAATTGGCCACCAAAAAGGACCTTTTCGATGAAATATTTAGATCTAATTTAGAGAAGATTAGGCACAAGGACCAAGTGATTATAATGGCTGATATGAATGCTCGAGTTGGAAAGGAAATCTGGTTGTGGGTACATGGGGGTAGGAGGAAGTAAATGATAATGGCCTCAGACTCTGTGATGTCTGCAAGGGATTTGACTTAAAAGTACAAAACACTGTCTTCCACCACAGAAAGGAGCATCAGTTCACTTGGAGTAAACTGGGATTCAGACCTTCTATCTTGGATTACTGTATTACCAAGTAGCGTAGCCTACTACCAATAATGGATGTGAGAGTAATGCTAGGGATGAAGTGTGGCAGTAACCCTTTCTTGTTAAGAGTTAAATGCTTGGCACTGTGAAGAAGGAAGCAAGGGGCATATGATCAATCAAAATACTAGGCATCTGAAAAGAAGATGGTTTTGATATCTTCTCCTCTAGAAATGTTATTGGAGTTCTATCAAAGGGTAGATTCTCCACATGTTTGTATCATGTCACTATGTCACCTACAGCAAATTTACTTGTTGTATATATTTTTATATAATTAAGAAAGGGGACAGGAATAAATGCCAAAATTATAGAGGCATCTATGTCCAGAGTACCATATCCAAGGATAATTGCAAGAATTTTGAAGGATAAATTAGAAGAGGAGTTTGTTACCCTGGAGGAACAGTCTGGCTTTTTTGCAGCCAGGTCTTGTACAGACAGCATATTTGTTTTAAGGGAGCATAGAAAAATGAATGGAGAAAGGAAGAGCTGTACACATAGATTTTATGGACCTAGAACAGGCTTATGACAGTGTACCAAGGCGTAAGATGTGAGAATCTCTTAAGAGTGCAGGTATTAGTATTGCCCTAATAAATGCAGTGAGGAGTCTGTACAGAGAAGACAAGTACAGAGTGAAGCTTGTCTGAGCCTTTTTCTGCGTCCAAGGGTCTTAAGCAGGAATGCAGTATGTCCCCAACCGTGTTTAAAATTTATTTGCAACAGGCAGTAAAGGAGTGGAGCACACAATGGGAAGGGTAAGGCATTGACATCAATGGGCATATGCTGTTCTCCCTTTTCTTTGTCAATGACGAAACAGTGGTAACACATAGCAGAGATGGCCTGAAAGAAGCAAAGAAGCCCTGAAAAAAGAATACAGCCTGTGGGGTCTACAAATAAATTTTGATAAGACCGTATACCTGTCAGTAAACTGCAAAGAGATTCCTTCAGATTAATGGAAATTTATGTAAGAAGGTAGACTCCTTCAAATACCTGGGGTCAATAATAGATGGGAACAGTGAGTCTGAACCAGAGGTTAGGAAGAGAGCTGGTTTGGCAAGAAGGTTGACTAGAATGTTACACGCAGTCCTTTGAAATACGGTCATCTCAATGGACAAAAATGGGGAATTTTTAGAAGTATTGTTGAGCCCTCACTTAAATACTCCGCAGAAACCTGGACACTTGACCCAGAACTCTACTCCAAACTACTAGAGACTTCTGCAATGAGAACAACCAGGAAGATGGAGGAGAGGAAGACCCTGAACCCGGTGAAGGACTGCATGGAGGAGGACATGGCTGGCAGGGGACTTGAGGAGGAAGACAGGTGGGGGAGAGAGAAGTGGAGGGACGCTGACTTTTTTTTTTTTGATCTCCCTTCCTTGCCATTTCTGCCATACGGGGTGCGGGAGCAGTGGGGTAGTGCGCACTGGGATTGCGCATTTCGCTCTGACTTAGCCAGGCAACCTATTGAGGGAAAAAACCTGCAAAGGTTTTTTTTTTTTTAATCAGTTATTTATTGTTATTTACAACTTTATAACATATATACAACAAGTAAATTTGCTGTAGGTGAGATAGTGACATGATACAAACATGTGGAGAATCTACCCATTGATAGAACTCCAATAACATTTCTAGAGGAGAAGATCCTGAGGCCATCTTCTTTTCAGACGCCTAGGAGGATAATTAGGTAATGAAGGAGAAGCCAGGTTAGAAACAAGTAGATTAGGGTGGTTGGGATGTTTTCCATGGAAGGAATAGTATCTGGTTTTGGCCATATCGGCAACATATGGGACGTTGAGTTCATGGTGGATGACTTGATTTGTGACAAAGTAGGGAGCATTAAGGATTTTGGATTGTAAGGATTGGATTCAGGAGGAATTTGATGGTTTAGTGGAGCCCCAAAGCTCAACTCCGTATGTCCAGATAGGCCTTATAATAGTCATGTAGATCAGTCTTTTGTAATGGATTGGCAATTTAGACCGTTTGTCTAGTAAATGTTGTAATTGTCAAAATCGATGAGCAGTTTCCTGTCTTTTCAGTCTTGTATGAGGATTCCATGTCAGTTGTTTGTCGAGATGTAGTCTTAAGTAACGGATCTCTTCGACAGGAATAAGTGGGGTATTATTAAAGGATATTGTAGGGCAAGAGGTCATTGGTTTACGACGAAGGGTAAATGTGATTTGGTGGGGTTTATTGGAATTAATTTTAATCCTCCAATTTTGGCACCATTCTTCAAGGGTGGTGATGTGGGATTGGAGGGTTTGGAATACAATGTAAGGATCATTGTTCACTGACAATAGACATGTATAATCGGCATACATGGTGAGGATAGTGTTAGGATGGGTTGGGATGTCAGCTGTGAAAACTGTATAAAGGATAGGACCAAGGATACTATCCTGAGGTACACCAGCAGACTGACGGAACAGGGATGAATAAGTGCTGTAATAATTTACTTGAAATAATCTGTTGGAGAGATAAGAATGGATAATGGGGAAGTATGTAAGGGTTAGGAATTTACGGATCTTGTATAGCAGTCCTGGGTGCCAGACTCAATCAAAAGCCTGTCCTACATCAAGAAAGACACCCAAGCAGTACATTCCACACTCCAATGAAGACGAGACAACATCAACCACACGATGGCATTTCTGGATAGTGGAGTGGGATGTTCAGAATCCAAACTGGTGATCTGGGATTATGTGGTTGGAATCAAGGATGGGATACAGGCGTTTCTCAAGGATTTTGCTCATGATAGATAACAGAGAGATAGAATGGTAGGAGGATGGGTATTCTGGCGGCTTTTGAGGTTTGGGAATCATTTTGATTATGGATAATTTCCAAGAGTCAGGAAAATATGTGGATCTGAGTACAGCATTGTAGATGTAGGTGAGGAATAGAACAGATTTTCGAGGAAGATGTTTTAGAATATGGGATGTAATTAGGTCATAACTGGGAGCTTTGCTGGAAGGTAACTTCTGAATGATGTTGGATATCTCTGAAGGATGAAATGCTTTAGGAGGAAGGGTCATTTGAAGTGGAGTATTCAATTCTTCTTTAATGTATTCGATATGAGTTGGATTAAGGATGTCAGGGTGTGGCTCAAATGTTTTAGAAAAGTGCTGACCGAATACCTGAGTTTTTTCATCGTCCGATTTAGTCCATGTTTGTGATTCAGTAAGAAGAGTGTGATTAAAATTTTTGAAGCTAAAAAGTTTCTTAGTGACCGTCCATAAAGATTTGTTAGTAGCTGTGAGGTTTTGAGTTAAGTTAGTTCAATTTTGTATTATTTTCTCCTCCAGCAATGAAGCGCGATCCGAAAGATCGGAATAAAGACTCAAGGTGATTGTAGAAAAGTGAATTACCAAGAGGGCAGTATACAGCTGATAATGTTAAGTGGAAAGGACGAGTTGAAATGATTACAGAGGTTGGTTGGATAGCGTCAGTTGGAGTGGAAGGAATGAGAGAATGTGATAGGGATTTACGGATAAGGATGCAAGACCCGGTGTGTGAAGTACTGTCTGGGTGGTCTGATCTGTAAGTAATATAGTCACAGATGTAGAAATGAGACCGTTGAGTAAAGTGAGTTTCTGTCAACAAGGCAATATCTATGTGTTTGTTGTGGAAAAATATATCGAGTTCGTCATGGTGGTTGTTTAGTCCATTAGTGTTCCACAAAAGGATAACTAGGGGCTTAGCACTCATCGTGGGAGATTGAAAGGAATTTTGGTCAGGATTTTGGAGATCCAACAGGAAGGATGATAGGATACAGTTTATATCGTTTGGATTCCTGCAAAAGTGTAAAGTAAAGTAAGTAAAATATAGCATTCTGTGAGATTAATGGTTTTGGTTAATTTTTAATTGAATAAATAGAAATCAAATTGGATACTATTAAACTCCACTTCACCAGTTAAAGGTTAACTTAAGTTTTTTACTATGTTCCTATAAAATTGTATTATTTTATGTAGTTTCATAGTAACAAAGTTTCATTTGATACACTATTATATTTGGATTTGCACAATGTACCAAATTTTCCAAAACAATTGAGGTACTCTTTAAGTTTTAACTAGCAGTGTATATAATGTTCATACAGATTATTAAATTGATTAGATGTTGAAGAATATAATTACCGAATCTCTTTTAACTTTAATAAATCCTCTTTTGATAATGACTGAAAGTTGGTTCAACTGTGTAGTGTCTTGAAGGCTGGTATAACAACGAATCCGTCCAGGCAGTCTAGGGCTCTTGTGAGAGACTAAAGAAAAATCAAACAATTCTGTAACTTTTAAATATAACCTTATTTAAAAAATAGATCAATAAGATTAAAAACAATAAACATATTGCAATAGTTGATTATAAAATAATATTTTTCAAGATATTTTTTTTTAAATATAGTAGATCCTCGCTTTATCAGCACCTGCTTAGCCAGATGATGTAAAGTAAATGTAGCGCTGAGAAAAAAATAAGTTTGCTAAAACAAAACAACTATTTTTTTTTACTACTATTTCAATATTAGACATTATTGGTGTGATGACTGGAATTAAGTCATGCATGCAAAAAAATTTTATTTTAAGTACGTTAAAGTGGTCTAATACATTTTTTATCTTCATCATTCATTACTTAATTAATTTCTTTTATATATTACATATACACTTTTTTGTATATATTTACTATATTACATATACACTTTTTTGTATATATTTACCTCTGTTTATTCTGTATAAATAAATAAATAATTTCTGCCAAATTAATACTGAACATTTTTTTTTTTTTTTTACGCTATTCAGATCGGACTGTTCTCCCATTTAACAAGCGATATCTCAGCCCCAACTGGGATTGATAAGCGGGCTTCTAGTGTACATATTGCAGGAAATAGTAATCCTTTCCTGCTACCTAGGGAAATTCTTCAACCTAATGTTAGGAGTAGACGTCATATTGAGAAATCAATTACATGAGAGGTTGAGACAAATAGTAATCAACTTTACATAAATAACATACAAAATTTTAGGATTATCTGTTATATAAATATGAAAACCTGCAGGAACGTATTCAAAACTTTATTATGTCAATTTAAAACTAATTTAAAGTAAAGAAATACCTACATGGATCAAAACAAGGAATGAAGATTGCTAAACAATTGTTTTAAAAAGTTTTTAATGAATTGTAATATCCCCTTTTTGAGTAAATAGTATATTTTTATGTATAAAGGATTTTTCATATGTTTTTATTTTATGTATCATTTAAATATCGTTCATTCCCTTTATTAAACCAAAAAGAAAGTGTAGTGGGAGGAACAAAGAGTTCGACTACAATCCACTAGAGCTCAGCACCTTAAGCCTCACCGAAGCTCTCAAATTTATATATTATTGTATTTTATAAAAACATTGTTATTTTTACGTATTAATAATTTTTGTACATACAACGAATCCCCTGCAGATCTCTATCAGGGACAAAATAATAAGAGACAACAGAATCCAGGATGTGGGACCTGTGTTGCGGATTCCACGCTCAAGGAAGGACAAATCTGAGCGATATTGAGCAGATGCCACTAACAAAGACGTCCATAAGAAAAAATTCAAACACCTAAGTACAGCACAGAAGCTCATGCCTACCACCAATCTTAAAACTTGACCTTAAAATCTTGCTGATAAAGACAAAAAAGACCTGCTACACTGGTACAAGCCTCTACCAACTAAGGTCCATCAAGATATCCTGCTAACCTGCTCGTGGGCCACGACTGGTGCGACAATGCTTAATCTCTGGCAAGTATCACGCCGACCACCCACCAACTCATAGCCCTGACTGGCGTAGCGAACAACAAGAGCTCCCGTCAACTGGCCTCACATGGTAACTACGGGTGCAATATAGCCTACTAACCAAATAAAATCTCACCAGACTGCCTCACTTAGCGACATCCAGCAACTCAGATGCTTCAACCATACCTCCAGTAGAACACTGAAGTCATCCAATCTACTAGTACATCGTGGCAAAAAACTGGCACAGTTTGCTGGGACTACTATCTACCAGCACCAACTAGGAGATTATAAATCAACAAATTTAAGAAGCGAATCACTGCCCACATCAGAACATCAATCTTTTCACCCTGGAGACACACTTAAATTCCGACTTTGATAGGAACAGTAGGTGGGGGAAGATCAGTTCCAAGTTCGTTGCAATTAGTGGCAACCATAGGTACAATCGAGGCTATAACCCAATCTGGAAGTACAATATACACTGGAAATATGAAGGACAATGTATACTCCAATCAGGATGAACAGCGTACATTCCAACTAGGAAGACCAAAATACTCTCCAAGTAGGAAGAACAACAACCAGACTCGATCTAGACAACCAGTCGAACTCTTAGTTAACTTCTGAGTAAGGGACTCTTTGTTTTGGATTGCCAGTGATGAGTGAAAACGTTTAGAGGAAAATTCTTTGTTAACAGTCAGTGTTTGTTTGTTGAAAGAACGTTAACAGCAAGTGTTAGTTTATTGAGAAAGAACACAAAGAAAAGCATCTGTCCATCATAGAAGATTGTATAACTTGGTTAGTTTCGCTCTACCTAAAATTAAATAAATTTGTAAAAGTAGATTTAAATTTAATTAAGTGTTATTGGTAAAAAGTTCTGTTCTGATTACCTAGAAACCCGCCCTGAGATTAAGAGTCTATAATATTATATATAATTAAAAATAAAAATTCTTATATTTATTTAATCTTTTTATTTGACCTTGTCATCTTCAAAACTATACTTTAGATATGAGAATTAAGTAAAAACTATCAATTTTCCTTTTATTTGCATTTTAAATAATTTTTGAATATTAAAGAATATTACCAATTTTCATCTCAAGCGTTTCCTTTCAAATTTTGGTTCTAGGTTATCCTGACATAAATAGATTTATCTCAAGAATAGAGAAATCACATTTTATTTAACTCCTTTAACAAATATAATTTTATCCATTGTAAAATTAGAACCAAAACTGTTAATTAAACAAATTAAAAATGGACCAGGCTGGTTTTGAAAAGCAATGTTTCATACAAGCTCTTTATTTATTATAATAGATAAGGGAGATAAAAACTAGCAGTTTATTAGAAAATAAAACAAATAGTTTTGAAGAAATTCCTCAGGAAGATCTTCATTGAAATTCATATTTTTATATTAGAAACTTCTTTATTTTAATGCAATTCATATGAAGTTTGATACTTCTCACTTTGTACTGACATCTCATGGTGACGTAGGTGTTCTCAATACGTTTGCATCAACACTACATGACGGCCACTCTAAACATTTGGATTGAACCAGTGAATATTAGCAAAAGATCATCACTTTTTCTCCTTTAAATACTTTGAGGGATAAGTCTAAATAATTAATTAATTAAAAATAATTACTAATTTTAAATTATTTCCTATGAATATATTATATATT
>NW_027115347.1:62328-72642 GCF_000696795.3 Halyomorpha halys | reverse complement strand
TTTTTATATTGATTCTTAATGAATCCTCCATGCAGGTGAAAAGGTTTTGGTATCTATTGGTAAGTTATTGATGAAATATGAGTTCAGACCAACAAAGGCCCGAGAGAATCATGCTGAAGGTTGGGTATGTACCAGAGCCTCTACGCCAAGGGCGCACAATATTGGTCTACAAGGGAAAAGGAGACCCTAAAAGTATTTCCTCCTGAAGGCCAATTACAATATACTCGATTGTGTGCCGAATCATCGAGAAGGTTCTGGATACGGAATTGAGAAAGCAGGTCACCTTCAGCAAAAGTCAAAGGGGCTTCATAAAAAGTCTACCGGGAACACATGTAAGCTCAAGAATCAACGACGTGATCATAAAAGTTGCCAAAAATAAGAAAAAAGATTGCGCGGTGGTTTTTCTGGACGTGATTGGGGCTTTTGACAACGTTGGTCATGGACAAATAGTGAGCTCGCTGGAGGCAAGAGGTGTGTCATCCAACCTCACAAATGTGATCGCTGCTCTCCTAACCACAAATAACTGGGTCTGATCCGCTGTCAATGAGAAGCTCCACTGCAACATTGGTTCATTGTCCAGCGACTTTCAAATGTTCCAGATGCCCTATTCCAGTCTATATTCAGTTATGAAGCCGAAATCGTGGCATGTGCTGATAGGCTTGGGGTGGATAAGGGCAACTAAAGTGTGAGAGCTCTACGACAGTCGATGCGTGAAAATGCTTTCGAAGAATGGGCCAGTTGCAGGTGGCAGGGTATTTGTGTTCGCCATTTCAAAGAGACCCTGAGAGGTAATAGATATGTATGTGAGAAGCAGGTACTCTTGGGGTCAGAATGGGCGAACGCCCTAAAACTTAATATCAACTACCCACCTCTGCGTGGAGTCCCAGGAGCTAATGGAAAGCAAGGAGAAGTTGGGTCCCTCTGTCGCAAATGCGCCAGAGAGTCTGAAACACCAGCTCATGTGCTGGGAAAGTGCCCTACAACTCCCTCCTTATAACATGCCAGGAATACAGGGTCAAGGAAGAATTGATGAAGTTTCTTGAAAGAAAAGACTTCGACCTGCTTCGAGGAGGTCTATTGTGTTGACACCAACGGATCCGTAAGATATACCGATATTGTTGCATTTACAAAAATCGGAGGCACGGCTCTGGTCTTGGATCCGACGGTAAGATTTGAAAGTAATGATCTTGAACAGGAAGGTGGAGTGGAAAGGGAAAAAAAGAAAATATATGAAAAATGCGTCCCTTTCCTTAAGGAAAAATTCCGCGAGACATTCGGAGAGAGAGTTCACCGTGAGAGGCCTCTGGTTTGGATCTCACGGAAAAATACCAGATAGAACAAGGAACTTCTTAGAAGGCCTAGGTGTTAGCATTGGGGATATTGTGATCTTAGCAGAAAATATTATTTTGGACTCCCTGGGGATCATACACCATCACCTGCATGGGAATTAGCTCGGAGATTATTCATTGTTTTATTTATTTATTTTAATATGTGAACCTGTCAATTTGTGTGTTTTAACTTATTTATTCATTAAATCATTTTATTTTATTAGTACTATTATTTATTTTATTTTTTTAAACTTATTAATGCATTCAAGTGTTTCTTGTAACCGGCTTTTTATTATATTTTCCTTTGAATTTATGTGTTAGTCTTGTTCTCGTAAAATGTATTTATTTGCTTGTTTTTTGGTAAACTGATCTACTGCTGTGACTATTATTAATGGTCTGATCTCACATTACCGTCTAATAGTGAATTTGTTTAGCAGGTCACTGGAGAGGATCTAGAAGGGTGAATTCGGGATAGTGAATTTGTTGATCGGGTGAATGAAAAATTGTGAAATGGTGAAATTGAAGGAACAGAAAAGGAAAAGAAAAAAAAGAATGAATTGAAATATTTGTATTTGGTGTATAGACTGAAATTGATTATAAAAGGAAACTGTGGGTAAAAACTGTTTTCTTTCTATTTTATTATACCATGTAATTATATGTAATTTATTTATGTCCAATTATGGATTGATTAGTATGCTGTGTGATGTAGTAAGCTGATGTATTTGGGCAGCATTGATGAATAAAATATTTCTCTCTCTCTCTCTCTCTCTCTCTCTCTCTCTCTCTCTCTCTCTCTCTCTCTCTCTCTCTCTCTGCTCTATCATAACTAGATTCTTTGTGTAATATAGAATCAGGTGCAGTTTTCTTTTACAATACTTCTGTTTCTGGAAGTTTTCCACTCAAGATCTCTCAAAATCTTTCACATAACCATGTGAAAACTAATATGTGACTATTTATATATAAAATCTTCTAGTAGTAAATTCTATTATCAAAACTTCGATAAAACAGTTGTGAAAATAACTTATATTAACAGAATTATTATCAGAAGTTGTTAAGGACAATTTTATTAAAAAGTTGTAACTAACTTTTATGTTAAAACAGTTAAGTTTTAAAAAACCTGAGTAATGAGATTTATACCTTGGTTCTGACTCATTGACCTTCTTTTCCCCCTGTAGTCTTCATGTTTATTATTATAATTAACCACTAACTTTAACTACTTTCAAAAAGTATACCTACCATAGTCTGCAGGATTGTGGTACATGGGGCATGGAAGATTTACACTTTCAAGGTAAGGAACTAAATTGTTTGCAGATCCTTGGTATAAGCATTGCCCCTCCGCGAGGATGTAGACGTGATCGAAGTTCTGAAAAAGAGAGGCTGATGGCTGGTGTATCGTGCACACTATAGTTCTTCCCTGCTCGGCTAGCACTCTCATCAGTTGGATGCAAAGGAGGCAAGAGGCACTGTCGAGACCACTGCAAATCAGAACATGTTTTACCCAGATGCAGTCTGATCAACAGTAGGATTTGTAAAAGAAAGAAAATTTACATATTGGTGAATACCTACGTTGTGGGTTCATCTAGGAACATAACTAAAGGGTTATTGACTAGTTCAAGTGCTATAGACAGTCTTTTCTTTTGTCCACCACTCAATTGTGCAGCTCTCGTTGGTTTAGCTTCGTATAGGCCTAGCATTTTTAAAATTTCATCTATCTGTGTAACAGGAAGAAATAAATATTTATTTTAGAACTTTGGATAAAAACTGTAATTAAGTATTGATGGAAATTTATTAACTCACAATAGCAAACTTTTCTTTCTCGGTATATCTAGCAGTGAGCTTGAGGTCAGCTGCTACTTTCATGTTCTCATTGACGGTGAGAAGAGGTTGCAGCCTGTCATCTTGAGTGATGTAGCACGACACTCTACGGAACTCATCCAAGTCCCTCTCTCGTCCGTTCACTGTAACTGCTCCTCGTACGCCTGTAATTCTAAAAACAAATATTATCTTAACTCCTTACATTCTAGCTCAGACTTATGCTTATATTTAAATATCTCAACTAAAAAAAATATATATTAAATGAAAAAGATGTATTAATTAATTACAGCAAAAATAAAAAAAGAGATAAAAACTACTGTTAAGATATTATTGGAAGATTTCAAGACAAATCTTTTAAGTTTCTAAAACAGTCAATAAGTTCCTAGTTAAAGTATTGCCCATTCAGGGACTATCAGACTGGATGCAAAATATATAATCAATGTTTTGCCCATTCAGGGACCATCAAGGCTGGATGCAAAATATAAAATCACCATTTTGCCCATTCAGGGACCATCAAGGCTGGAAATATAATATTGAGTGAATGCACCTTGGTGGTAGAACTGGTTAATTGGCAGTTAAAGAAAGAAAAATTGGTAAGCAAATAGAGATAGCATGTTACTTCACAGACGGACAGGTGAATTGGGAACCAATTAAATGAATCCATTCCCCCAAAATAATCATGCACTCTAGTCATTCTCTGTATTTTATATTAATTTATTGTATAGCTAAAGTTTACGAGGATTGTTTGTAAACTGGTGGGGGGGAGTTACAGCCTTAGTCAGCTGTTACTTTGATGTCAGCTGACTGAGGAGATCAGCTGATCGAATATATATATATATATATATATATGTCTGTTTAACCTATTTCTTTGAACAGCCCTGATAAAGCCCTGCAAAGTGGGCGAAATGTCGGTCATTAAATAGTTCAAAACTTTTTGTTCTTTTTTGACCGCAACCCTGACCACCTTCTTATATTTATTCTTCTTTTACGTGCCCTAGATTACAAAAACACAGCTATTAATTTTATTTTTTATATGTTGATTTGAAATAAAAATGAAACTACTCAATGCCAAGTAGTAGCCCTTAATAAAATAAAAAGCCCATCCTCCCACTTCTTGGACCATCCCCTACAGAGAATGACTTGAGTGCATGATTATTTTGGGGGAATGGATTCATTTAATTGGTTCCCAATTCACCTGTCCGTCTGTGAATGTTACTTCAAAGTAATAGCTGACTAAGGCTGTAACTCCCCCCCACCAGTTTACGAACAATCCTCGTAAACTTCAGCTATACAATAAATTAATATAAAATTCAACAACAATAACTATTTACAATAAACAAAACAAAAGATTGACACTCCTCATAAACCCTTATTACAAACTAAAAGTAAAGCAAAACAAAAATAAAAACATGAATTTATACAATTAAAAAAATGCAAGGTAATTTATTCAGTACATCACTATAATCAAAGATAAATTAAATTACCACTTAAGAAAACATAACAACAGATAAGTTGAGATGAGGACACTCCGGATTACTCTTGCACAGGTGTTTCGGTTAGTGGGACTTTAATTTGTTCAATATGAACGGTCCTGTGCTTTTTGGGTTCTCTAATACTCTCAATAGTTACTACATTATGTTCTCTTATTATTATCACTCTGAAAAGTCCCTCGTATCGCTTTATCTCCTTACCTCTGTTTGATCCCAACTTTCTATATACAATTGGCCCAATTTTTGTCATTTCCTTCCTATCTGTGAGGTTTAAATTCTCCCGAGCAACTCTCCTGGTTTTTTCCCTCTCAAATTTTCCCCGGACTTTTTCCCTCTCCAATTTTCCCCGGACTTTTTCCCATAGCTTTTTCCTAGTGACCTGATTATTGCTTATTCTCATCACCGTCCGCCGCCGTGCCCTTGTAGTCCCGTCAGATTCCACAAAGCCCGAAAAGGACCTCAAATGGCGAAAACCCCATACCGGTGTGCACCGAATGATTGTATGCCGCAATTGCCTTTGGCATTGCCACGTCCGGTTCCAGCCATTGGTCTACCTGGTACAATTGAAGGTGATCGCTCAGCATTCCGTGAAGCTGCTCTACGTCTCCTCTACTTTTGGGGTGTCCTGGTGTGTTGAGGTGCCATATCACATCCAAGTCCTTCATTTCCTTTCGTATCAAAGAGTTGTCAAATTCCCTTCCACCATCTGATGAGATGCGTTCGGGAACTGTGTAGAACTGAAACCACAAGTGGAGAGCTGCCAATACTGATTCCAAAGACCTATCTTGCACTTGGTGCGCCATTACCGCCTTACTGAAGAGGTCAATTATGATCACCCATTTGTACCACTTCCATGTTAATGTGTCGATTTGTAAATCTTTGAGTGGTGCATCGGTGGTAGGTGTCTTCTCCTGTCTTCCCTTAGGGTTTCCACCATCAGTTTGCAAAGGATGAATGTCCTGTCCATTCCAATCTGTTCATCACGCCATAGCCGATTGATCTTCTAAACGGTTTTGTTGCCAACATACAGGTGATGCTTTTCTCCAGGCTTCGAAGCATTCTTCAACATTACAGATCTGGTCCTTCTTTACGCCTGGTTGTGACCAGATCGTTGTTATTTTACCTCTCACGTACTCACTATGTTTAATTTTGGTCATTACGGTTTGGTCTTCCAAATAATTTGTCTCTTCTTGTCATTAATTATTTCCTCCATTTCCTCTATGTCCCCTGGTCTTTCTTCAGCCAAACTCTTGTTATTTGAAGATTCTTCCCTACCATCTTCTTCCGCTTCATCCTGGTCTTCCTCTCTAGGCGTCCATTCCTTCATGACACCGGATGGTTCCTCATTTTCTTGTTCCATGGCGTTCATGGTTATGGCTCCAGACAACCAATCGGTCACCACATTTTCTTTGCTCGGTTTATATATAACCTCCATGTTATATTGCACTAGAAGCTCCTTCCAGCGAGTTATCCTCGCTGAGGATTCCTTCAGTTTTCCCACCCACTGAAGTGGTCTGTGGTCAGTATGTATCTTGAACCTTTTGCCAAACACATATGGTCTAAAGTGATCGATGACTCACATTATTCTCAGGAGTTCTCGCTCCTTTGTACTGTATATACTTTCCGTCTCCGTAAGCCGCATGCTGGCGTACGCCACTGGGCGCTCTCCCCCATCACCCTCCTGATACAGCACAGCTCCTAGCGCATACTCACTCGCATCTGTGTAATCATGAATTGCCGATTAAAATCTGGAAAAGCTAGTACCGGCTCTTGCTACAACCTCTCTATGCACCATCTGATATTGTCCCCCATCATTGGGGTGATGATCATCTTCTATGTCACTAGGTACCGCCATTTTCTGGATAGCTGAAACTTTATCCAGGTCTGGTTTAACTCCCTCCCTAGAAATTGTGTGACCCAAAAATTTTATTTGTTCCTGCCCCAGCGCTTACTTTTCCCCCGACAATTTGACCCCAAAATGTCTTATTCTCTGGAACACGCTATTCAAGTGTCGCATGTGTTCAATCTCGTTCTTACTAAACACAAGGAGGTCATCCATGTAAATATGACAGACAGATTTGTCGATTCCTCTCAGAAACTCGTCCATCCCTGAAAGGTTATGGGGGCGTTTTTGAGCCCAAACGGCATCCTTGTAAACTCATAGTGACCCCTTTCAAAAGTGAATGTTGTCTTATGTTGATCATTAGGGTGCATTTTAATATCCCCTTCTGTAAAAAAAAAATATCCTGGTATTCCCTCTTGAGTCGCTGTCTCCAGTCCTCAGCTTGATTGATTGCCCCAATCCGTGCACCCTCATTCCTCTGTTGATGACTAAATTTGCAGGTTTTACCTCCTGTCTAATCCTCCATTTTCCCTTGCTATTCTTAATCCAAGTACCCACCTTTCCTAGCAGGTCACACCCCACAATTACTTTATATTCCCTTGGCATGGTCTTTACAGTATGCACTTTCAAGATACCCTTACTAAATCCCCAATGGTTCAAACATATTTCTGCCTCCCCCTCTACCTCACAAGGGCCACCCTGGGGGATTAACCTACTCTGACATACCTGAATCCCGTGTGCTCTCTCTCCACTTCACAACTTCTCCACAGCCTCTCGACACAAAATAGTACTGGAACTACCGGTGTCTACCAGATACCTCACTCCTGCAATCTCTATTATAGGCAAACCGCCGTGTTCTCCTCTCATATGGTTGATCTCCAACGTGCGGTAGCCTCTCTGTGGCTACACTCCTCAGAACTCTCCTCGTGCCTTGCTGGCTATCCTCTCGCTCATAGTCCCCTGCTTCAGTTTCTGTTCCTGAGGTCTCAGACATTTCCTCTGCCGATACATATAGGTACACTTTCGAGCAATATGTCCCTCTGTCCCACATTCAAAACATCGGGTACATTGTGATACCAGGTGTCCAGTTTTACCACACCCATGGCACTTGCGGTCCTCCCGCCGACCATTGTTTCTGGGTTTAAGTTGGCTCCTTCTATTTTCTGTGTTACTATTTCTCTCTCTTCTACCATCTCTTTGTTCCCTCGTCCACCCTGGCTCCTCTACTTCCATTTGGGCCTCCACCTCTCTAGCTCTTGTATCAATGAGATCTTGAGCACATTCCACAAACGAGTGGTCTCTCAGCATTCCCTCTTTCTTTTGCCAACTGAATCTTCAGTACCATGGATAGGATTTGCATCCGACCCTGTACTTGAATTGTCTCCATCATCTCACTGAGTTTATCTTGAATTCTGTTATAGCGTGCCAGGAGTTCTGCGACATCTTCGCTTCTATTCGCCCCATTAGGCGATCGCCCCCTTTTAAAAAATTATTTAATTCTCCAGTCTCTCCGGTGAATTTTTCTAGGTCCAACACCACCTTCATTAGGTCCAGGGTGGTTGTTGTACGGACCTTAATCCATTCTAGCATTGTGTCATTAAATTGTGCTAAAGAGACTTCTGGTAGTGGCTGAATCTCCTCCAGAGATGGGTTGCCTGCTGCTAAAGTTCGGTTGACTAAAGCTTGAGGTTGGTTGTTCAGATTCATATTCTCCAGGTTTAGAACTGCTCTTCTCAAAATTACTCCATTATCTAAAGTTCCCGGGTATCGGCACCAGTTATCTTTTACTGGAGTGAAACTAAAAATAATTAGGAGAGAGAGGAGTGCGAAATGAAACGCTTGAAGTACTCTCAAAGACTGATCTATTAGTGGAGCCTGTCCGTCTATATATATACAATCGGTCAGCTGTGCTCCTTGATCAGCTGACAGTCCGTAACTTTTATATATATATATATATATATATATATATAACACAATAGTAGCTTGTAAATAAGTGTTCATAGTTCATAGTTTTATGAATGCAAGCAAAAGAGTGTTTTATTTATTTATGGTGAAATATAAATGTTAAATCTAATCATTTTTAATGATGTTTAAGCTAAAGATTTTTTTATTTTACTTTTAAGCCATTGACACCGGACTTTTATGGAAATTGAAACCACCTGTTGAAATTTAATTTAATTTGTGTTACAGCTAATTTTGTGTTTTGTTTAAAAATCAATAGTTTTTTCCAGATAAACCACAATGTTTAGGAAGTTCTGTTGTTTTTCAATAAAAATGTTCTTTTTATTTAAAAGAAATAAGATACAAAGAATCAAGTGAAGAATCTTTCAAAAGAATAGATTTAGCACAATGAGTGAATTGGTATTGGTGAATTGGGCATTGATGACCTCAGGGTTTTACACTCTAAAGCCCCAACCAACAACAAAGTTAATACAAATTATGGATCCAAGAAAACCTGCCAAGATTGAGAGCAGGGTAAATTGCAGCATTAAAAAACAAAACAAATTGTCTTATTTTACAGTTACAAAAAGATTTCTCTGGTACACCAGGTATTGTTCTTGCTATTTAAATATTACCTAATAAAAAACTCATATAAAATTTAATTTAATAATTAATGATAACTAATGGAAATCATTTGCTTTAAAATAGGAAATAATAAGTTTTATACGAATTTATGAAGATTTTAGAAAATATTTGTTTGAGAATCACCTATATCCTGAGAGGACATCCAAGAGAGTAGATTTGCCTGCTCCTGATGGCCCCATTATAGCTATGAGTTGGCTGGGAAGAAACCTTCCATGGACATTATGCAGGATTTCTTTGGTACCTAAAGATTCAAATATTTGGTAAAGATTTAAGAGCTGTGTATGTTGACATGCTTTAAAACATTTTTATATCTATAATATTAATATAATATTTAATGACTTCATTTTACCTGAAAGAATTTTATAATCTGGTTTTGGAGCAATAATAACCAATATCAATTTTTAGAGGTTCCTAGTTTTTTAGTTTTCAATTTCCTTCATCAAAGATTAAACTTTTACTTACAAAAACAAACAATGTTCTCAGAAAATCTTATATTAAAGTTACAATTAAATTTAATTCCTTTATTTTTTAAACCTTCTTTTAAAAATAAAATAGTTGTATATAATATATTGTTTGTTCCTGGCTTTTTGAAGTTTAATTTTTTTTATTAAATATTTCTGTTTTTTTTTTATGTATTTATGTAAAAATAAATACGTTATTTTATATTTATAATCTTTACACTTTTTTGATACTGGTTAATTTTGTTTAAATAAATAATTCAATTTTTATCCATCCAGACAATAATGGATAAAAATTAAATTATTTATTTATACATTATTTTATTTCTTTTTACTTTTTTATCCAAAAAAATTCCATTCACAGTTGTAAGTGTCAGAGATGTCTGCAAAAGCACAAATGTAAAAAGTAAAATTACATTTAATTTTTGAAAAATTAATACTTCAAATAGGGTTTGAATGTTGTACACTTTAAAAGGATGCATTAAAAAACAAAACAAGAAAAACATCAAAATAAATACTTCAAATAGGATTCAACTGTGTACCCTTTAAAAGGGTGCGTTAAAAAACAAAACATCAAAATAAATACTTCAAATAGGGTTCGTATGTTGTAACCTTTAAAAGGGTGCATTAAAAAACCGTGCCCGTGTAGGCCTCATATTTCCGTGACAACGTATACTCTATGCTAATATTACATAAATATAAATTAAAATCAATCCAATGTTATATATTTGAAATAATAAACCAGTTCACATATTGAATTCAGATATTTATTTTTGCTTGGTTATACAAAATAT
>NW_027115347.1:57451-61828 GCF_000696795.3 Halyomorpha halys | reverse complement strand
TAAAGTTTATATAAGTAAAATGTTTAAATGGTTACTATAGTTATCCAATAATGTTTTGTATTAAATGTAAACAAAACAATCTACTTCCGTTACGGGACACTTTTTCTAGCATTGCATCCTGCAAAATGATTTATAAGACGTTGTCACGTCAAAAACAAAACAAGAAAAACATCAAAATCAAAATTCTAGATAACTTACTCATGTTTAATTTTATATATCAGAAGCAATTAGAATAATGCATGGCATGATGTTATATTAGAGTTAGCAAAGTTGAAATTCGTAATAAGTAGCCTAAAAATCATAAGTATTTTATTTTATATAAGCATTTTCATAACTTATATTGTAATTATTTAGGACCCCATTGTATTTAGAGGCAATGTTGCTAAAATAATGCCAGAAGCAGGGCTGAATAAAGGAAATAACATTCCTTAAAAAATGCCTGAGGGGAGGGCTGAAAAAAGGACATAGTGTTCCTAAAACAATGCCAGAGGCAAAGCTGAATAAAGGACATAATGTTCCTAAAACAATGCCAGAAGTAGGGCTGAATAAAGAACATAATGTTTTTACATACAATTTTTTTTCAGATCCAGAGGGGGAGTTGGATCCGCTTTTGTTTGGTTTAGAGTGTATGGTAAAAAAACGGAAAACAATATCATATGATGAGATTTTTCCCATTTTTTTTTAAATATTTCAGAAATAAAATTGAAATAAAATACAAAATATCAAAACATTCCAAACAAATCTCTCCCCTCCCCCCAATGCCCGGGCTGCCAGGTGAAGTCATTGGCATTGCCTCCCCTCCTCCTATTCTCAATAGCATAGGCCCTTCATTTATAATTCAATTAAAGCCCAGAGGAATCTCCATTCAAATCATATTTTGTACACAGTCCACACAGGTATGGATTAAACATTAAGGAAGATAAAATGTAATGAGATCTAGGAACAAGAAGATAAAATGTAATGAGATCATTGAACAAGAAAAAAACATTATACTCATGTATTTTTTATATTAGGATACAAATTTAGCCCAGGATACGGATAGTATTTGAGTAGCCTTTTAAAAAAAATA
Source organism: Halyomorpha halys (assembly GCF_000696795.3). NCBI lineage: Eukaryota > Metazoa > Arthropoda > Insecta > Hemiptera > Pentatomidae > Halyomorpha > Halyomorpha halys. The sequence continues at coordinate 60,759 of NW_027115347.1, read as the reverse complement.
AATGATGGGTATTACAACCCTCATTTGAGGCTTTATTCGCTTTAGTTAGTTAATATGGTTATGGATAAAATGTATATTGATTATGATACAATCTCCAATAATAATGCTTTATTATAAGGACCCTTTCATCAAAGAATTATTATTTCTGTTATTACTATAATTGTCTCCGGTATATTATGATTGATTGTTGGTTATGGTGAGTGCTGATAATTACCCTTCCATTTTCTTGTACAGCAACAGCTATTTATTACTAGTAATCTTGGATTTTATAGCAGCAAGTGAAGGCTGTTAAGACTGAGCACTTTGGTGTTCGCTTCTACAATGACAATTTTATCTGCTCTAACCACTAGCAACGATGCTATACACGAGTACACTAAGAAATCCGTCATTGTGGGAAATATTTCCACAGCTCAGGATTTTCTTGATAACTGGTAACACTATCAACTATCTGTTAGTACCACATGTAGGTTCCTTAACAGTGATCTGTGGAACCTCATAACTAGGGATAGGATTTTTATGTGCTAAAAAATCCGAAATATGTACATAAATATGTGCTAATAAATGGTCAAATATTTAAAAAAATATGTAAATAATATGTATTTATAAATTTTGTATTATTCAACAATATAAATTACTAATTAATTAGTAACTTTATAACTTAAAAAAAGTTACATAAATATGTATTTATTATATATTATATGAATAATATTTTAAAGAAATTATGTTAAAATATGTACAAAAAATGTACTTAGAAAAAATGTACTTAGCTGTTCAATAACAAGAAATTAATTAGTAATTGTAATTAAACTAATTGATTAATAATTACTCAAAATGAATTATAAACAAATTATAAATCGAAATAAAGAATAATCCTTATTAACAATAAAAAGAAACTTAAGAAAAATATTTAAAACTTTGGAAGAAATCAATTATACAGCGGGGTTGGTTACAAAATTATTGCAGATTAAATGCATTTTTAAATTTTCAAATAAAAATCTTCATCGGTTTGACCGCAGAATGGACTTGTACCGGCTAAAAGATCTTTCAACATCTACTGATGTTATAGGGGCATACTTAAATGAAGCTATTTCCATTGCATCTAGTTCGGTATTCTGCATCACCACAGCCGCCCTGTGTCATCATTTGTTCCGAGGAGAATGGCTCCAATGGACTCAATCATTTTATATTCTGGATTTTTTTTTTTAACACGTCCTGTACTTTTTTCTTTATGACTTCTCCGTTTTCACCAACTATAGTTTCCAGTCTTTCTATTGCTTTGTTCACAGTCTTTAAATTTTGCGTCAGTGGAAGGTCCTTTTCTTCTAATTTTTGAATTGTGTTGGATAAAAATACCACGTTTGGACTTATGTAAGACAAATCAGTCTTTATTGAGTTAATTGTAAACAAGTTGTTCGCTTTCTCTACTGCAGTGGGGTTAACATTAAGTTTTGATATTATGTATTTAATTTTTTCAAAACTTAAACAATAATATTGGGCTCCATCAAGCCAGGTGCCTCATCGTGTTCCGGTGGTAAAAGTAAATCAGGATGTGTTTCTTTAAAAATAGTAATACGACTGGGAGCCTTTTTTTACAGTGGACACAAGCTTGTCGGACGTGAAATGCGTGTGCCACGCAGGTCAAATGAACTATCTTAGGATAAAGAACTTTAAGGGTATTACGAGCTTTATTCATGTAACGTGCCACATCTGACAAAAACAACAAAACTTTACCATGAGTGATGCCCATTGGCCAAAGAACAGTCATAGATTGGTTGACAAATCTTGCAATCGTTTCATGGTTACATTTTTCGAGGATTTCACAATTCAGCAAATAGGATTTTGAAGGTGCCTCAACACTTAGTATGCCTACAATTATGTTTGCAATATAATGCCCTTCCATATCCGTAGTCTCGTCCACAGAAATCCAACTCGGCCCATCCGAAATTGCATGTCGAATATCCGTTGAAGTCTCCTCGTTTATAATTTTTTCTTAAAGTGCTTTCATTTGGTATTACTCGGCATGTGTATTTCTCAAGAAAGGTTTTTAAGTCCAGATTGATAATTTTGTAGATAGGAATGTCTGACAAATGCTCGGCACAAATCTAAATACATAGTATTGGTACCTGTGGAGTCTGAGGTGGTAAGAAAGAAACAGAGAAATGGATTGAAAAGTAAACAAACAAATTCTAGGAATATGCTACAGGAATAAGACTCTTGCTCTTTTTGATTGATTCTGAGAAATTCTCGATGTGATTCTGTGTGAAAATTTATTATTGCCACTGCATTTAATTTGTGTTCAAAGATGAAGATATAGAATTTTTACGCACTATTTATGATAAATGATAAATTTCACCTTCTTGTTTCTTTCAAAGTTCCTTGCGTTCTCTTGAATTTTACGTAGTTGCTGCGAACAATGTATTAAAAATTGAACAAATAATTTAAGGAAATATGTGATTCAGGACAGAATACCTAAAAATATGTTAAAAATAACAAATAGTTCAGAAAATATGTGATTTACTACAAAATATGTAAAAAAGGCCAAATATTTAAAAATATGTAAAATAAAAATGGTTTCTTTTGGCCAGAAATGTCTTGAAACATCTTTAGTTAGTAAGGAATCGACGATATCATGGTCAGGTAAAAATATGTGAAAAGATAAAAATCCTATCCCTACTCATAACCTTACGACAATATATAATTCTATGTTCCCTTTTATGTCTGTTCTTCACCCATCATGTCTGTTCATTGCCCAATATGTCTGTTCTCTACCTATCATGTCTGTTGGTTGCCTATTATGTCTGTTCTTTGTCGGTTCGTTGCCTATCATGTCTGTTCGTTGCCTATCATGTCTGTTTGTTGCCTAATATGTCTGTTATTTGTCTGCTCGTTGCCTATCATGTCTGTCTTATTCTTAATCATCAGTTTTTATTATTCATTGACTAACTACTAGCGAAGTCAGATACACTATCAGTGTGTGAACAACCGCTGTCATACTTTTGCACTGTTGCTATATTACTTGCATAACAGATATTTACCACCCGGAAATAGACCATTAGGAATGAATTTATCGATAATGTTGATTCGAAAGTTCTAAAATATATCGAAATATCAATTACAAATGTATCTATAATTCGGACCTGGATATTTTAACTTTCATTTACTCATCTAAGAAATATATAATAAGAGGAAGTATTTCTTAACTGTAAGTAGCACATATTGGACTAACAGCAACTACTACCATATATTGGACTAACAGCAACTACTACCATATATTGGACTAACAGCAACTACTACCATATATTGGACTA
>NW_027115347.1:51198-55521 GCF_000696795.3 Halyomorpha halys | reverse complement strand
TCCTTCATCAAGTACATAGCTGAGTATACCTTCCTATTTCTATATAAGTCCTTCATCAAGTACATAGCTGAGTATACCTTCCTATTTCTATATAAATCCTTTTAATTACATTTACTCTAAATTATCCTTTTCCTGGAGATTTCCATACAGTAGATGATCACACATATTTCAAGGATATTGACACATGAACCGGATAGCAAACTCTACTTTTGGTTTTTACATTCGCTACCTATATATGGAATATATAGTGAGGGAAAATTGTGATGCCAAAAATTGCCAACTCAATTTCGAATTGGAGTTTTAGGCGGAAATACATGTTTTGAGGTGTCCAAGGAGTATGTTTAATTTTGTTTATTTAAAATATAAAAAGTTTTTATAGTGATTATTTTTAAATCACGAATACAAACAAAATATTAAAGAATTTTATGAATAATTAAAGGAAAAAAGAAGCATCCGATTCGGACGTGAAGTGCCAAGACCACCCTACCTTTCCTGATTGCATTGCAGCTTCGTTATCTTTTTTGAACTGTTGTTCTGTTCATTATTTTGGTCTTCCCTGGTTTTAAGATTATATATATTTGATAATCACAAAAATAGCAATAACTTGGGTCATGCGCCAGAGTTTTTATATTTTAAAAGGAGAGTATGGGGACAGGAGCTGACTCAGACCGGTACTGCTGGCTTTTTTTGATCTACTGAAAGCTCATACTCTCCTGTTACAATATAATAATTTGCTTTATATAATGTAATAATTTTTAATTGACTTGTTTTGCCCCCTCCTACCACTTCCACTTCATCCCGCGTCAAGTAATCGATTTACTCACTATATTTTTTTTTTATTTATGTAGAATGTCGGTAAAAAAGTTTCACTTAAAAATATGAATCAATTTTCTTTCCCGTCTAGCCCTGGAAGCATTGGAAAAAACAATTGGACACGTGTCCAATATTTTTCGATCTAGTCGCCAAATAAAGTTTATTGAAATCTGAGATCCCAGCTGCGTGACCTTGCTTTTTAAATTCAATTCGAGACACCAAAATCTGTGCGTTTAACAGCCTTTGAGAAGATGGTTGATTTGGAAACAAGGAGCCAAATTATATTAAATTTAATGAGGGGCATTACCCCGGGTTATATTAATATCACTGGACCTCTGAGCGAAAAATTGTAAATTTCTATTCGCCGCAGGTTTTTCATTGTGAGTCGGAAAACGTACATTTTTTAGCCTCAAGGGTATGACTGATAAAGGTAAATAAAATTTCGTATAAAATAAGTGGTATTTTTTCTATTTTTACAAACACTTTTCGAATGGTGTAAATAAGTGAAGCTTTTGAAGGCTAGGACTAGGAATGATGATTTGAATGTTTAGGAAGATGCTAAAGATATAGAGTTGTTTGGACATCTCAATGCCAAGGATAAGTTTGGTCGACTCGGTAATGAAGGCTAAGAGATGGTTAAGCAGAACCCTAACTACGGCTCTATTATATTTCCTTCTTAATGGCTCCCGATCAGAATGTATAACAGTTGCAAGAAATATATCAGATAGAGTAGCTGTTAATTTTGTTATCTCGTCAATTAATACACTTTGTATAATTTAGTTCCCTCAGTGCTATAACTTATTTTAAAATACTGGTGGTCCCACTCATAAGACTTTCCTTACCGCTTTCCCGACAAAGACCGATACTATACTTGTTTGCTTTATCTTCACTAATATTGCTTCAATAGAGACTTAGGTTTTAATTTATATTATAATTATCCTTCAAACGAGCATTTGGATTTAACGATTAGATGACTGAATAACGAGGATCTGGGAGATGTATCGATTTCTGATTGTCCAAGAAATATACAAACCGAAAGTGAAGAGCTGGGGAACAGTGTAAACGATATTTTTACTTTTACAAAAACACACACTCAGTCATATTTCGAATCCAAGTTTTCGATAGAAATAGTCGTTTTAAGGTCCCAATAACCAATTATCCCAAAATGGCATGTTTGCCTATTTATGTGTTTGTCAACTGTCTAGCTCAAAAAACGATAAATCATAAAATACTGAAATAAAATATTTAGGGCTGGTAATTCACCGGGATATAAAAGCACCCTTTTCGATATAATCGACTAACTGAAAATGCAGTTTTTATAATCAATTTTACACATCTTTTTGATTTTCTCTAAAATGGGTCCAACAATTTTGATTATTATTATTATTATTATTCAGTATTATATACACTGAAGAGATGTTTAATGTAATAATCAATTTGTACAACTAAAGAAGAAAATAATTGTGTTCCTGTTTACCTGGTTGTTATGACAGTAACACTTTATTTTTACTTAACTATATATACATACATACATAGCTGCTTTATTCTAATTGCTAAAAAAAATTGCTGTTGTTTTCAAATGAACTTTTTCAAAAGATTGTACGGTAAATAGTTTTTTTTTTCCAGTAGAGATGGACGAAGAATGAACTGTAGTTGAAACTAATAGCTAAAATTTCCATGGATACGACTCTTGAAATGATGAATGGAACATTAATAAATAAATATCGTAGTCATGGCAATTAATAAATAAATATCGTAGTCATGGGGATTTTAGGTTTCAACTAAAGCTAATTTATGCCCATCTCTACTCTATAGACTACCCTAAGATTGTAGGCTTATCCCAAAGTGATCCTAAAAGTAAGTATTGTCATCCTGAATAATAAATAATAAACGTACAAGGATTAATTTCAAATTAAAGTAGGAGTGAAAGTTGTGAGATGCGTGCACATGTCTATATGCAAACAAGAAATAAAAGTTGACCCCCCAGGCCGGCGCCGCTGCAGTTTCCATGTTTCAAAGAACTGCACCTCAACTCGCTACAACTGCAAAGGCTTTTTTTTTCTTTTATGATCCTCAACCTGATCATTTCTGACATACGGGAGGTTATCTATAAGGGACTAACCTATTCTAACCAAAGTGGGGAGTCAAGTTTTTCATTATGTGGGACCGGCATTTAATGAAAAAAGTCAACGCACCTGACCGGATTCGAACCGACGCCGCCCGCATATCTCAGATTGGTTAGACCTGCGCCTAATCACCTGAGCTACGGACGGCCCTGAAAGATGAGTTAGCAAACAGTTTTTATACTGTGTGGATGTAGGACCGATAGATTCGTTGACAACTGGAGGTCCAAGTGTTGACCCCACTACAATACTTCCCTTATTACAAAATCGTAGGGAAATAGAAAAAACTTAAAATTCAAAAAATCCTAAACAGCGGAAAACAACGAATGACACACCCGTTCCTCTACTTCGGTTCAAGGAGTTTTCTGAAAGGACTCAATGAATTCTTTCAGGCTATGAATGAATTTCATATAATTATGAATGACCATTCACAGAAGACGTAATTTTGTAGGCCACATTTTCATTCTGCGACTATCGAATTTCAAGTGATAGTGTCAGGCTTCCTTCCCTCTCACATCCTAGTTAGATTGAAACTTTGTTATCTTCTCCCTTTCTTGGTGTCAGATGATTTTAATTCAAATACACAAAGTAACGGTTTAATAGCAAAATAAAAAATAACCTTCTTAGAGTGGTACTATTAAAAACGTTTCTGGCTGCTTAAGAATCCACTTTGCAAAAGATGGTAAAAGAGAAACTAGAAGCTCTCTTCCATTTACTTCACAAAATATCTACTCTTTATGATTCGTCGAATCGCCCCGAGACAAATCCAATTGCTGGAATCATGTAGTGGGAAAAACAAAGGGTGGTTATCTACATAGTCAAACAAAGCTTATCATCTCCCGAGGACAATGAGTGTTCCTGTTGACTGAGTGTCCTTTTATTTTGATTAGTCCTTTCTGGCGCCTTAGGGGATAATCTGTTAGGTCATTGCTCTTGTACTACACACAAAATGATAGTGAGATTGTCAGGTGTAATTGGTTCAATCTCATCAATGAACATTGTAGATCCAACAAATGAGACGGATTTAGTTATTTATTTCTAAACAAGCTCGTTTAATCGTTTCATTAATGCTGAAGGAGAACTGTAACTAGAGGACGAGGAGGTGATGGGAGGAATAGAGAGGGCCAGAAGACAACTCAATTCACACACAAATTTTCATCTTTCTGGTTCAATTTGGATGGACCCAAGGGATATGAAAAAACTTAGGCGTTCCTTCCGGAACTTAGACCAGACCAAATTTCGACTGGAATTCAAACCGACTTTTATAGTAGGTATTGTCCGGCCTAGAATCTCTCAAACCTCCAAAACTGTCTTTACGGGTTATGAATCGGATATGAAACAGTTATGAAATGGATATGAAACAGTAATGAATCGGATATGAAACAGT
>NW_027115347.1:49341-50178 GCF_000696795.3 Halyomorpha halys | reverse complement strand
AGGATAGAGGTGTAATGAGTTAAGGAGAGAATAAATAAGAAGGATAGAGGTGCAATGTGTTGAGTAACTCCCCCCCCCCCCCTGGCTACCTCACTCCAGTGTTTTAACCAATATTTTTAATTCAGTTTCTGAAAGATTTGGTTGCAGAGGTTTCCCACAAACAAACTAATAATCTTTCTTTGCCTTCATTAACTAAACGAACGAACAATAACACGAACCAAAGGTCGAGAACGCTCTCGTGAGATATGAGATGATTGATGTTTCAATATTACAATGTAGTAAGTATTATATAAAAAAGAATATGAACTCCATCGGTGTTTTTTAGCAGGTTAGATTGAGGTATTTTTTTCACATTGAACTAAGACTGTTTTATACCTTTTTACTAATAAAGAATTAATTCATAAACAGAGACTCAGGGGTTCAAATTCATATCGCATATCGGCAATAAACCATTTTGTTAGTAAATTTTATTATGGATAGAATTTAACCTAGCCTGGTATCACTAGTCCAGATGGTTGCTGCTCACTGAGGCACAATAAAATATTTTTTCCAATTAACCAAATATTTGAAAGTAAATTCATCATTCTTTTAATCAACTCTTATCAAACATTTCTCAACTTCAATTCCGAATGATATTGAACAAAAAAAAATGTAATGATATGGAAATTTTCTTTGTTTTCGTTTAATCTCAGTTATGAGGAAGTTAGATTTGGCAATGAATTATTATGACCCGAATCGCTTGCAGAGCCGATAACCCCTTCACGTCCACGAGCCAACCATTCCCGAGCTATGTGATATCTCTATAGTTTATGTGTGTGTATATATATATATATATAT
>NW_027115347.1:40832-47241 GCF_000696795.3 Halyomorpha halys | reverse complement strand
TTTTACAGCAGTCTAAGCGTGTTAGATCTTATTCCTTCTTCTCTTTTTTAACATTTTGCTTTCACTAATACTTATGTTATATATATATAACTTACCAGCACTTGGACTGAAAGGCTTGAAGAAAAAGGAAAAGAGGGAACAGAATTAAACCGCACGCTTACTAGAAGGATACTGCTTTATTATCTCTGTGATACTCCTTATAGACATTATTGAGGTTTATTTACATGGGGAGTTAGGATTAGAGTTGTATACAGGCCTTGACCAACCATAACTCCCCCCTACCAGTTTATGAACATGCCTCATAAACTCCAAAAAGATAACCATAACAAAACACAAAAAAAAAAAAAACAACTAAAGACAAACTAACCTATAAACAAAAAACGAAAACTAAAAAAATACACTTTTCATCAACTAAAATTAACACTAGAACTATTTAAAAACTAATAAAACTTGTCACTCTGTTCTTCTTACCATAAAACTTAAAAACACTAACGATAAAACTTTTGTATACAAAAAAAAAAACTTTTACATAGATGAGAAAACTCCAGATCCTATTGATTATTCATTATGGGGAACTTGAGTTGTTCTATGTGGTCCTTCGTTTTTTTGGTTCTTTAATACTCTCTATTGTTACTATATTATGCTCTCTAATTGTAATCACCCTGAATGGCCCCTCATACCTTTGCGGCCCCTGTTAAAGCTCACTCTACGGTAAACCACTGTCCCCATACCAATTGTCCCCACCATGTCACGTACACCCTCGTTATGTCGCGCCACGCGTTTGAGTTTCTACTTTTCGATTCTATCTTTCACCTTGTCCCACGTTTTTCTCAGGGCCAACCCGTTACCGACGATCTCCTTTCCGTCGATCACCGTGTTTCTATGATCGCGTTTGCGCCCTCTAAGTCTAAACAGAATTTCGAATGGAGCGAATCCCGTTACCGTATGCACGGAGTAGTTATAGGCTGCTATAGCTCTTATCATAGCCTCGTCTGGTTCTAGGGCCTTATCTAGCTGGTACAGCCGCAAGTGATCGCTTAATGTACCGTGGAGCCTCTCTATACATCCCCCCTGCTTTTAGGGTGTCCTGGGGTGTTGAGATGCCAACTTACCTCCAAAGCTTTCATTTCTTCTCTGACAATGGCGTTATCGAACTCCCGTCTCGCATCAGACGATATCGTTTCCGGTACTCCATAGAACTGGAACCATAAACGCAGCTCTCCCAATACCGCCTGGGCCAATCTTTCTCGAATCTGATGTGCCATGGCCACTTTGCTAAAGAGGTTAATCACTGTAGCCCCTCCAGGTGAATGTCTAGATTTATAATTCTACTAACGGTGTGTTCGCCGTCGGTGTCTCCTCTTGTGTCGCCTTGGGTGGGTGTCGGTCGTATTTGGTGCTGAGGCACACCTCACAGTTCCCGATTATCTCCTGAATCGTTTTCCGCATATTCCACCAGAAATATTTCCGTCGCAGGGCTTGGTAGGTCTCATTCAAGCCTCGGTGATTGGTATTCCCCTGATGGTATGCCAAGATGACCTCCCTCTGTTGATCTCTGTCCTGAACGGTTTCCACCATTATTAGGCAACGAACGAAGTTTTCACCAGGTGCCGACCAAATAGTGGTGATCGAGGTCTTCTCATCTTTAGCGAAGTCCATCTTCATGGATCCGAAAGTTCTTGTCTTCCCAATTATTTGGTGTGATTTATCGTTCACCACCTCCTCTAGCTCTTCCATCTCCGTTGGTCTTCCCTCAGTGGAGCTTTCGTTCTCGGATGATGGCTCATGGTCGTTACCCGTCGTGCTTTGCGTTTCTTCTTCCCCTGGCGTCCATTCTCGCAAAAACTGTCTCACCTCTCCTGTTGTCTGTGGTTGTTCCTCGTCTATTGCATTTACGGTGATCGCGCGGGATAACCAGTCAGCGACTACATTTTCTCGTTTGTACTGGATTACGATGTTGTACTGTTTTAGCAGTTCCTTCCATCTAGTGACCTTAGCTGAAGACTCTTTAAGCTTCCCAACCCATTGAAGCGGTCTGTGATCTGTACGTACGCGGAATTTCCTCCCGAAAACATAGGGGCGAAAATGTTCTACCGCCCACACAATACCTAACAGTTCTCGCTCAAGTGGGCTGTACCTTGTCTCTGCATCTTTTAACCGCCTGCTAGCGTACGCCACCGGTCGCTCTCCACCCTCGCAATCCTGCGACAGTACCGCCCCCAATGCGTACTCACTTGCGTCCGTGGTGATGATAAATGTACGTTCAAAGTCCGGGAATGCCAACACCGGTTCCTTCTGAAGCGCCTCCATGCATTTTCTAATGTTTTCCACCATATCGGGTGTCACCTGGACCCTATTTCCCTATTGCAGAAGGTTGTTGATGGGTACCAGATACCTGGCCATCGCCGGTACGAATCGTCTATAGTAATTTAGAGCTCCCAACAATCTCCTAATTCCCTTAACATCCGTTGGAATCGCCATTTTCCTGATCGCTTCTACCTAATTTGCGTCTGGCCTGACTCCCTGTTCCGATATTGTGTGTCCTAAAAAATTTATCTGGTTTCTCCCCAATATTGATTTTTCGCTCGATAACTTTAATCCGAATTTCCGGATCTGTTCGAACACCTTGCGCCAGTCGGACACATGTTGTTCCTCCGTTTTGCTAAAAACGAGCAGGTCGTCCATGTATACCTGGCTCATTGGTTCGTCGATTCCCCGTAAGAATTCGTCCATCAATCGTTGGAACGTAATTGGGGCATTCTTCAGTCCGAAGGGCATCCTCGTAAATTCGTAATGCCCCCTTTCGAATGTAAAATCTGTCTTGTGTTGATCCTCCGGATGCATCTTGATTTGGTGTTAGCCGGCCTTCAGATCTAAAGTACTAAAGATCGTTGCCCCACTCAGTCTATCTAAGATATCTTCTAGTCGCGGTATCGGGTATCTCTCATCTACCGTGTTCTCATTAAGGCCCCGGTAATCAATTACTACCCTATATTTTTCTCCCTTGTCTCCCGGTGTGCCCTTCTTCTGCACCGCCCATAGGGGGCTGTTGTATGGGGAGGTACTATCTACGATGATACACTGTTTTTTCAGATTATCTAACTCTTCCCGAATATGCTGTCTAAACGCATGTGGATACCTCCTCTCTTTTACGTAAGTAATTTTATCTTGTTTCAGGGGAATTTGGTGCATTGTTTGTCCGGTCGCCCCCCCAGTAACTCTCCCTCCTTGAAGAAAATATATATGCATATTTGTCCTTTATTTCCTGTCTCCAATTCCTCCCCCCTTCTTGGATCGCACCTATCCGTTTGGCTTCTCCCATTCAAAGCTCGCGACACCGATATCTCCTCTTCCCCAACCGAATCCTCCACAGGCCCTTGTTATTCTTAATCCCCGCACATGCCTTTCCTAATAGATCGCAGCCTATAATATCCTGATATTCACGGGGCATTTTCAAGGTACTTTGCCGAGGCAGCAACTTTATCGGCGTCGGTTTTAACTCTTTCCCTGGAAATCGTGTGGCCCAAAAATTTGTTCCTGCTCCAACGAAGATTTCTCTACCAATAATTTAAGCCCAAATTGCCTTATTATCTGGAATACGCTGTGTAAATGTTGCACATGTTCGTCTTCGTTTTTACTGAAACGATCATCCATATAGATTTAACAAACAGATTCGTCAATTCGTCCATTAGGCGCTGAAAGGTTATGGGAGCATTTTTTAGTCCAAACGGTATACTTGTCAAATCTGGGGATCGGATACTTTTCGTCTATGGTATTCTCGTTCATCTTTCTGTAATCTATCACCACTCTACTAAATCCCCACAGGGGATCAGACCTATCTCTACCTCCCCCTCTACCATACAAGGGCCACCCAGGGTGATTAATTTACATTGACATTCCTGAATCTGATGTGTCCTCTTTTCACTACACAGTTTTTCTAGGACTTTTCGGCACATGATGGTGTTGGAACTGCCAGTGTCCACTAGGCACCTCAATCCTGCTATCTCTATTATAGGCAGACCGCCGCTCTTCTCCCTCACATTATAATTCAGTAGTGTGCGGTCGCCCCTCTGCCGACATCCCCTTCAGATGTCTCACTTCTTTCTCTCTCCAGTTCCTCGCCTCCATCCACCTCTGTTCCCTTGTTTCCATCCTCCTGTTTCCACTCTTTCTCCTTGACTTACTCGGTTCCGTGGCTCTTCAGCTTCTTCTTCGGTCTCCGACGTTCCGGATGCTTCCGTGGATTCACCTGATGATCGACTAAACCTCCGGTTGCTTCTCCGTATCTCTTGGGCGTTGATCTCCATTGGTTCGCCCCGGTCCTCTCGCCGAATATTGTTTCTGGGTTTAGCAAGGCTTCTTCTATTGTCTTGGTTGCTAGCTCTCTCTCTTCTACCCTCTACGTGTTCTCTCTTCCTCTTAGGCATCTTTCTGGGCTGTTGGTATTCTATCCGGGTCCACCCTGGCTCTTCTACTTCCATTCGGGCCTCCACCTCTCTAGCACTTACTTCTATGAGATCTTGAGCAATTTCCACAAACGAGCGCTCTCTCGGAAATCCTTCATTCTTCCCTAGTTCCTTTGCCAACTGTATCTTTAATACCAGGGATAAGAATTACATCCGACCCTGTACTGGATTATTTCCATCATTTCGCTCAGTTTATCTTGAATTCTGCTAAAGCGTGCCAGGAGTTCCGCGGGATATTGCCCACTAGACTGTTTCGGTTTTTTTGTTTTTCGGATCATCATAAATATGTCTTCCTCAGGGCCTCTGGGGCATGGGGCCGTAATTGCTACTCGAGAATAATTGTCCAACTACGGCTCTCCTGTAAATATGAAAATTACTCTAAGCGTCAGTCCACACAAATACTTGGGACCCACAGAAGCTTTGCACAACTTGTGATGTACCGGCATTGTAGGATAGTTTCCATTTTTTAACAAACTGCCAAAAGAAGAGAACCGAATTAAGAGAACTAAATCCGATACATATAAACTAAGCAATTTTAGCCAAAATCAGTTATATGTATTTCTGTCCGTACCCTCACGGCGGATCTTAAAATTCTCTTTATATATGTAACACAAAACCTTATATTTAGAGCTGGATAAGCTATCTTCACAATAGGATGTGATGTATAGTTTTTGTTTCTTTTATATTATCAAATATGTAGTGACTATTTTTTTTTATATTCTGACGAATGTAGATAACCTAGATTGGCAATATTGTTTTTTATTGGTTTATTTAAATGATTTTTAACTCACTATTTTTCCAAAATAACTACAATGATATATTTAATTATTTATTTCACAGGCTAACTCTATTTGCACGTGGGTCGCCCCATAAAAAAAAAAAAATTATAAATTATTATTATTGACTCATAGGATAAATCATGATGGTGGTAGGGCTGCCGCTACCAAATTGAGTTAGAGTGTTCAAAATTGGTTTGTGAATTTAGATGTAACTTTTTAAGAAGCTCCAAACAAATTCTACACCATAATGTGTCTTGGTGTCAGTGCTAAGTAGGAAAGTACCCTTCAAAAGGAAATGATTTGGTCTTGATAATGTTTAAACAGTTGGGGTTTCACCCCCCCCCCTTTTTATTATCAAATTAAGGGTACCCATTTTTAACAGGGTGTACCTAGGGAGGGTATTTCGGTTAAAGGGTATTGGGGTTCCAGTTAAAATAAGAGTCAAAATTCAATAAAATAAATAAATAAAATAATATTTGCCTACGTTCTAAAAAAAAATCGGTAGCGTGGTTATACCTCATTGAGGGAATGTTGATGACTAAAATAGTTTAAGCAGTTAATGAAATTATAGATTTATTATTCACCAATACAATATGTAAGGAAAGGAAAAGAATCCGGAATCAACTGAGGAATGTCATTCGGTTAGGAATAACGATAGATTTCTTGCAACACCGCCCCTCAAATATATCCTTAGATAACTTTCTTGCAACACCGCCCCTCAAATATATCCTTAGATAACTCAACACAGCAAAGGAGATAACTCTCTATTTGATTCGATTGCAACATACCTTTTCAAATAATTTCAATTGATACTCTGGCAAGTGTTCAAAACCATCTTGGATAATTGACCTTTAACCTGCCATTGCAGAGCTAGTAACACGATAAAAAGGTATGTCGCAAATAAAAAGAACTGACATTGCAATCTTGACCGGAGAGGTTGCTGATAGAGCTGAGTCAATGACGCACTCCTCTAATGAGCTGACTGAATTGATCTCTATGACTCTTTTCAAGATCACTTATGCTAAGCTTATCCAAGGCTCTTTGATAAAACTCAACAAATTAGAATGATTAAACAGCCAAGGGGGCACTCACTTAGCTAACAACCGAGTAATACAAGCAATGTCATAAATAACAAGACCACACGTTGCATTCTATTTGATATAT
>NW_027115347.1:39844-40472 GCF_000696795.3 Halyomorpha halys | reverse complement strand
CCCTATGTACACTTGTGCCAGACTCGCTTTAGCAGGTGAGTTCTCCTTGCTTGATTGGCCGCCTAAGTCTCTAGAAGAACTCGTGGCAACTCCCGTTATGTTTGGGGCATTCAAAAAGTTACCAAAGAAGGTTTTCCAAATAAAAGCCTGATTACCAAATGATTAATGTAATTAACTATATGTTTACAAATATAACAATCAAATGTATGTAACAATTCCATGTATACATAACAGACCCGCTTGAATGTAGGTAGGAAGTAACTGGAGCTCTGTTTAGTGGGAACAGCTCTCCAGTTGCAGGCAACCCATTAGCTTTGTTGTTAAAATTAGTCCCCCATTATTATAAAGATTAAGTAATGCTTCACTTTGGTTCAGAGATATTTGGACCAAGGTGAGTGCAGTAAAGTGTTAGGAAGTTTGGAATGTACCGCTGGTATAGGATTGCCCTAAGGTACAGGGGGGGGAAAGAAGGATTAAAAAAAAAGAGAGAGGGATCTAAAATATTAAAATATATTCAATTGTTTAATTGATTTTAAACGAAAGAAAAATGGTGGCTGGAAAAGTCAGGCTGTTTTCAGGAAGTGGCAGTGAAGCCGACAAAGACACAGGGCCTGATAGTCGAGATAGA